>NC_136271.1:113949967-114186444 GCF_964187855.1 Myxine glutinosa
GCGCGTTGAAATTGTCTGCCTTCAGTTGCAACACTCACTACCGAGTTCCAAACTGCCTCTGGAAGCACCGCCAGCACAACAACTGTTCGTCGGCAGCTTCATGAAATGGGTTTCCATGGCCGAGCAGCCGCACACAAGCCTAAGATCACCATGGGCAATGCAAGCGTCGGCTGGAGTGGTGTAAAGCTCACTGCCATTGGACTCTGGAGCAGTGGAAACGCGTTCTCTGGAGTGATGAATCACAATTCACCATCTGGCAGTCTAACGGATGAATCTGGGTTTGTCGGATGTCAGGAGAACGCAACTGCCTGAATGCATAGTGCCAACTGTAAAGTTTGTTAGAGGAGGAATAATGGGCTGGGGCTGTTTTTCGTGGTTCCGGCTTGGCCACTTAGTTCCAGTGAAGGGAAATCTTCACGCTGCAGGATACAATGACGTTCTAGACAATTGTGTGCTTCCAACTTTGTGGCAACAGTTTGGGGAAGGCTCTTTCCTGTTTCAGCATGACAATGCCCCCTTGCACAAAGCGAGGTCCATACAGAAATGGTTTGTTGAGATCGGTGTGGAAGAACTTGATTGGCCTGCACAGAGCCCTGACCACAACCCCATCAAACACCTTTGGGATGAATTGGAATGCCGACAGCGAGCCGGGCCTAATCGCCCAACATCAGTGCCCGACCTCACTAATGCTCTTGTGGCAGAATGGAAGCAAATCCCAACAGCAATGTTCCAACAACTAGTGGAAAGCCTTCCCAGAAGAGTGGAGGCTGTTATAGCAGCAAAGAGGGGAGGGCGAGGGGGGTGGGGGGGGACCAACTCCATATTAATGCCCATGATTTTGAAATGAGATGTTCGATGTTCGGGTGTCCACATACTTTTGGTCATGTAGTGTACGTGCAATACCCCTGGGTGCTCAGCTGGTAGAATAAACAGTATACTGCACTGACTAAAGGTATTTTAAATCAATTTCAATGGTTGCTAGAAGGCAGGGCAGCAGGTAGAATCATACTAACATAATCATAAGACTTTAAACAAACAAACAAAAGATACCTATGTTTGTGGGGCAGGTTCACCTGTCCTCCACCTTCCCCCCCTCCCCCATAATCTACCTTAGATCCCGATTTTTAAAAAATTCTTTTAACAAACTTTGGTGCATCATGGGTAATGAAGGTTGTGGTCGAGTTTCATCGAAAAGGAAAGGAAATACCTATTTTGGGGGGGGCAACCCCCTCCCCCATACACCCCCAAAGGGGAGGACTTTTCTTTTTAACGTCGTGAGCAAACTTTAGTCAAAACATAATAATTTTATTTGTGCCAAGTTTGGTCACAATCCCATCAGCGGTTTCGGAGAAGATGTTGCAAGTGTTTACGGACTGGACGGACGGACGAGGCGCCATCGCATAAGCTCATCTGAACTTAGTTCCAGGTGAGCTAAAAATTGAGACTCATTGTGGTGCAATTGCTGAAACCTCGTTGCATTTACTATTGCGGGTTCGATTCCCGTAGCTGCTCAGAACCCTGGTCCGCAGAGGAGATGGGCACCACTGGGTCTATTTCCCCTTTCGAAACACCATTATGGATTTCCAACAACTTTTATATGCTTATGACCTCCACTATCTCTAACACCGCTGTAATCATTCCATGTGATGAAATCTTTTTGCAGGACAAACATGGAAGTTGCTATCCATCTCCACGTGAGCATGAACAAAACTTTGCTTACCTCATACTTGATCCAAGCAAACATCAAGCAACTGTACTCTACCATTGTTACGGGACTAAAACCGGTTGGTAATATGTTACCTTGGGTTGGCGGTGAGAATATTTGAGTTAACGCTAACAATATTGCCAACAGATTGAAGTTACCGGGTGTTAAAGCCAAAACAAATGATAGAGTTGAAACTATCTACAAACCCGAGTTCTTCACCCGGTTAAAACCATTGAAGAAGTTCCACAATTGTTACATTTTCCCATTCCGAAGGGACAAAAGGGACTATTATAATTGGTCTGTATGTCAGATCTACTGTGATCTATATGACCTAGGGAGGCTCTGAATTATTAAATCTATAACTCTTCTTCTTTCTTGTTTCACTCCAAACTCGATTAAAATTTGCACTTGCTAAAAAACATTTTCTGCTACTTAATTGTATTTTTGTTTTATGTCAGAAAATATATATTTAATGATGAAATTTGGTTTGTTATACTGCACTTCACTTCTGTATCTTTGCTCGATTCATGTTCATTAAACTGTTTCCACTTCTGGCCATGATTCATATTATTCTCAGAAATGAAAATTTGAATGCTGTCCGAAAGCAGTGAACGTCTTCTGAGAAGATGAAAACACCTATGGTGGTGATATGTGACAAATTGGCAGGGTGTGCTGATCAAGCTTACACACCGTCAATCCGATGTAGGCCGGCGCACGCAATGATGTCTCGCCCTTCATTCAGAGCACCAGGGTGACGGTTTATAGTTGGCTCGAGGTTCAAATCCATGCTGGACATTTGAGACGAGTGTGCATATCTCCAGGCTATGTCGATAGCCCTTGAAACAATTAATTACCTGTGACTTTACTTGTTTAAAACGTCTCAATCATGCTGCTCACACCCTTTGTAAATGGTGCTCACGCAGTTGTACACGACACATATTCTCACGTGGTTGCAACTTCAGTATGTTCATGATGATACTGTTCACCACAGTTTTTTTTGTTTTTTTTTTAATACAAAATCGAGGCTCGTGTAAGAGCTAACATTAATCACCAAAAAAAAAAATAACCGGACATATAAAACATACAATAAAGGGAGCGGGAGACAAGATGGGGAGAGAAAGGGAAGCACACAAGCACAAAAGTAGAGAACAGGGACATCGGGAGATCTGTGGGAGGGAGAGGACTTGGGGGGTGGGAGGCGTGGGAAGGGGGTGGGGAGAGTGGTGGGAGAGGTATAAAACACATGGACACAGCTAGGACTTCCAGGAAAGGAGTCGGAATTTCAGAAAAGTGGATCTGGAGTGAATTAACGGGGGTAGAAAAGATCAAGGTTTTGGATGGGGGAAGATAAGAGATGGTGGTGAACAGCTGTTTTAAAAATCTGGAGGGAGGAGAGGGATTGAAGAGAGTGAGGGAGTTTGTTCCAGAGGTGGGATAAAAGAGGAATGAAAGAGTGAAGGTGAGCACAGAGCCTAGATTTTGGCAGTTTAACCATAAGACGGTTGCAGGCAGATCTTGTGCGACCTGCAGAAATATTTGGGGGATAGAGCCCTGAGAGAGCTCGGGGAGCAAGGCCGGAGAGGAGTCGGTAGAAGACAGAAAGACCACCAACCTGCCTGCGGTGAGTGAGTGAAAGGCCCTCGGAGTTAACTTCATCGCGGGAGATTCCAATGATTCTGAATGCTTTGGTTTCAACAGCGTGAATTCGAGCTAGGTGTGAGGCAGGAGCACCGGCCCAGAGGGGAGAACACTTCCATTGAGCTGCGGATGAAAGCCTTGTATGTGGTGAGGAGCTCAGATGTGCCAAGGAAGGACTTCGCACGACGCATGATGCTCAGTCGGCGACTGGCTTTGGAGGCCAGATTGGAAATGTGGTTTTCCCAGGAAAGATCATGGCAGATAGTGAGACCCAAAAGCTTAAGTGACAGAACCTCTTGGAGTGGGTTGTTGAGAAAGTAGATGGGAGGGTTGTCCAGTCTGTCTTTTCGGCGAGACATAGTAAGAGTGTGAGATTTGTCTGGATTGAAAGACATGTTCCACTTGTTTGACCAGTCTGTGATTTTGTCCAGGTCTGCAGAGAGTGAGGAGGCTGCAGACTGCCGAACTGAGGGATGAGGTATGGAGCGGCAGAGAGTGGAGTCATCAGCAAAGAGATAGAGAGGATTTTCCAGAGAGGCAGAGAGATCATTGATGAAGACCAGAAATAGCACAGGTCCCAGAACACTGCCTTGGGGAACTCCAGCCTGAACAGGAAGAGGAAATGAGAGAAACCCATTCAGGGCCACAAATCTACCAAAATCTATCAAATTCAAAATCTATCAAATTCAGTTGTAATCTATCAAGGATATTTTTTCCAAAAAATATTAAATGTGGATTTATTTAATCACTTATGACGTCTATATTAATCGAAGGAGCTTTGTCTGCTCTCTGTCTGTCTGTCGTGCTATAACTTGAGAACGGACTATTGGATTTCAACGAAACCAATGGTGGTGGATGCAGGGAACTCACAGGAATGTTTGTGATGCAAAAAGAAAAGGAAATAAGGAAGGTTTGTGTATTGGTGTGAAGAATCAGCTCTTCGTATCCAAAGAAGTCCACAAATAGCCTGGAAAATGACGCAGTTTTTTTATTAAAGCCAACTTATACGGATCCGGAGGAGACCGACGTCTACAGCAATCTACAGCAAGAACATGCCAAGTCAAGCCTTCCTGGCAACGCATTGATTCTCATTCACTTATATACCAAATACGATTTATCAGAAAAATCTCCGAGAGAACGAAGCGACTGGCGAGAGTCCCTCCCACCGTTATCATTCGGGGGAGTCAGCCTTTCCTTTATCATTTGGACCAATTGTTTTTCTGGGCTCCGAGAAAACAGAACTGTAACTCACAAAGAGAAGAGTGTATGCTTAGCCAAACAAACCCATATATTTTATGGGTTTGTGTACATGAGTAATCCAAAGCATGTTTATACAGAGTCATGCGTTGCTGAGATTAAAACAAAATATATATAGTTAACGATAGGTTCATGTCATTCTACTTGCATTACGCAAAAACAAGCGCATGTGGGCGTGGTTTTATGACCAGCCTTGAAAAAAGCACACGTATACCATTGTCCGGCATGACCTCATTTTAAACCTTTCCTCATCCAAAACTAAAACGAAGCAAAAACCCTTTATTTACTTTATGAAATAGCATTTTTAGACATCATATAAATCATAACACATTAGCACCCAACGTCTATAACTGAACTTTAGGCAATAACAAATCTACTACTTGACATTCCTTCCTCTTGTCTCGTCGAGACAAAGTATCTTAAGAGACAACGTGCCACATCGGGCTTTATTGAAAAATAATTGTGTAATGCGGGTATTGAAAAAATAATTGTGTAATGCGGGTATCTCCCAAGGGCATATCGTGCGCCCAAAGCGCCTCGCCCGTGCATTTGGCGAACGTGTCGTGTGGTGCGTGCTCGGAGCCTGAGGGCTCAAAACATGAAAGTTCATTAACGTTTCGGATCCACAACGAAGACGTCTGGTCCAGATGAGGTTCTGCTCCGCCAGAGGGTGCATCACTTCCCCTGCGGAACTGGCTCCCCCCACCCTTTGCAGACGCAGTCCTTGCAGATCTTCGAAGTTAATCAACGGTCATGCCCATGAGGTCCCTCACGTGTTGCTGTTCTGGGGAATACAAAATGTCGTCAGTATCTTGTGTCTCAATTTCCTGGTCAGGGTACAGAGCGTAAAAATCCGAATCCGAATCACTTGAAGCAAAGAGATCCGCAACATGTGGATCAAAGAGATCCGAAACATTTGGATCAAAGAGATCCGAAACATTTGAAGAAAAGAGAGGGACTTCCTTTATGTCAAAGTCTCCCATGGGCGCCTGGTCGGCTTGCGGGTCTAGGATATCCACGTCGGGTCCCTCGACCGCCAGACCCAGTGTCGCAATCAGATCCATAGTTGGGTCGGAAGGGGGCGTGCAGCTGTCCGCTTGTAATACATAAGCAGCGTTAGCCAGTACACGCAAGGGGTTTATAGCACAAGTATCACAGTCATCACATACACCGTTACAGGCAGCAGCCAGTTCCCACATGGGATCCACACAAGTATCACAGTTGTTACAAAATTCAATGCAATTTTCTGGAGCGCCGGTCGCAACTGCCTTGTTGAAGGACCCGTTCAGGTCGACGGCCTCTGTGGTCAGAGCCATAGTTGTTGTCGGCGGCTTCTTCACTTTCCATCCTGTAAAATACTTTCTCATACAGAGGAGGACTAGAGATTTCATTAGTGCCCCCCAAATTACTACCCCGATTATCACAGCCAGTGCGGTCAATAACCACTTCACTATGGTGCCCGTCCATCCCTGGAACCAGTCAGTGAGCCAGCTAAATGTATAAGAATTTTCGCGCGCGATCCGATCGATCCAATAGTATGTCATGAGCCGTAGCGGTGTCGTTTGCCACCTTTTCTAGGGCCAAAGCCAATTTGTCTATCCGGAAACTATCCATGACTGTGCCCGCTCCTGGGAAGAAGAAACCAAACACCTTTTCCCATAGACTCCCGTGTAGTTTAGTGGTTCCATCTTCGTTCATGACTGACCTCTTATAACGCCTGTCCAAGGACTTTGGGTCTAGCTCACCCAGTATCTCAACGTCAGGAAGAACTGAACCCAGATAACATGTGCCCCCCCAATTATTTGGTAAATAGGGGTAAGCCTTGTCGCCGCATATAAACATTGTCCCATGGGGTGGGACCAGGTGGGTGGATAAGCACTGGAGTCCCTTTACCACCCCATTAATCCTACTAACCCCCCTAGAGAATGTTATAGCCGTTATGTTGTGGTTGTGTTTATCTTGCAGTACTATTCGTAATGTAATCCCCGAGCTCCCTTGTCCCAGCTTCCCGGGGAGAGTGTAGGCGCATTCTGATTCTCCCATACGCAAGTGGCCGGAACCCTGGAGGCAGACCCTCCCTTTCTGTGGTTTGACCCAGACGGGGGCAGGCCTCTCGGCCACATGGGCAATCATTGACGGGCGATAATTAAATTGTCGATTGCAACTCTTGCCGTTGTCAACCCCTTCTCTTTCCAGCGTGGTGACTAAACATGGGGAATCGATAGGTTGTGAGCAGAGGTCATTGAGGGACAGAGGTAGCACTATCATGTGTATTCCTGTGGTGCCTGCTTGGGGAAAGCGCCTGCACGACCAGCAGTGTGTCCTATTTTGAATTGTTGCCACTTCCCTGGCCACTTTCCAATATGTGTTTTCCCCCCTCTTTGGGGCCTTATCCTGGGGTTGTGGCGTGAGTATGTATTCGATGCATGGTATGTAGTTCCTTTCGCCACCGGCCGCGCCAGGGGTCCAGACGCTGCACCGGACCTGCATGGTCATGTCTTTCCCTAGGCGTGTGCGTGTTTGTAGCTTAAAATCAGGGGTTCCCCATTGGTATCCTGGTTGGGCCAAGGTCTTAATGCTAGCTTGCCCGTCTTCCCGGAACTCTCGTTGCTTTTGTAGTATCATGCCAACGCGTCCAGGCCCTGCCGACAGTGCTAGCCAATTTATGTTCACCCAATTTGTGTGCAGGGCTTTCTGTTCGAAACATGGTAGTGATACTCTTTGTCCCCATGTTACGGTGAGGTGTCGGGTTTCGTTTTTTGCATCTATTGGAATCGGAGTTTCCCCTAGCTGCTGTCGCTATCAATAGTATTGTACCTATGATTAGGCCCATCCTTACTGTGTTCTGGGGGTGTGGTGTCTGGTGCTTGTATGGCCAACTTACAGTGCGTGGCGTGGATCCACGAGGTCTTGCCCTCGCGAAAGACTGCCGTTGGTGTAGTCAGCAACACCTGGACTGGTCCCTTCCACCTTGGTTCCAAGGCGTTCTTGCAGGTGAAGTGCTCCACGAACACCTGGTCTTTTTCCTCTGGTGGAACACCTGGTCCACAAGTCTCCTGGGAGCGCCTGGTCTACAGGTCTCCAATTCATAGATTCAATTCATTCAATTCATAGTTTCATAGAACACCTTTTCTCCTTTCCAATAAACGAAAATTACTTCAGCGAGAGTTTCAACTAGAATTACCACAAACCAACCACCTTTAACCTCCATTAACACAAACACAAACCACCATTAACCTCGATTAATACAAACAAACCACCATTAACCTCCATTAACACAAACAAACCACCATTAACCTCCATTAACCTCCCCCTATTATTTATTTATTTTCACGAATAAACAAATAATAGAAATAACCTGGTCTACTTCCAATTTCAATTCTGGTCAGTTCTGGTGTCTGGTCACACACAATGTTTTCCTCACCCACTGTGATTCGCTCACAATAGATTCTCACTGTTATGTCTGAAATTAAGCTACCCTACTGGGTATTCGTGAAGGGGGTCCATCTTTCCCAACCCCTTCCTTCACACCAGCCACTTCACGTTGTCCACCATACTCACTGAATTGTCATCAATTCTGAAATTCGTCTCATGAAAACACATCCCAGAGTCTAGTGTAACAGCCAGACAAACACATAGACACGCTGAAGACCCCAGGGTACCCATCAAACTAGCTTGTCCCCAGATCAACAACACAGCGAAACATGTAATTTTACTAAAATAATCACTTACTCATAACTAGCTGGATAACTAGCATAACTAGCTCAACACCTGGAACTCATAACTAATACTCATACCACTAATTACTCATAATAACTCATAATTACTTCTGTAATTACTCATGCCAATACTTACTCAAAATAATGTAATATCCCAATCTTCACCCCTTATGCAAATCGAAGCACCCCGGACAACCCACAACCAATATCAACCACTGTAGCCGCCTTCCCCTCCAGGCAGCCACACGCAGCCACATACATCTCCATCCACGTCACACAAGACAACAGCCAACGAGTGTGTCCACCACACAGAAACCTTTGGCAATGCAACAACCGAACACCCAGACAACCAACAACAAAACCCAATCCATCTCCATGGCTCATCAAGCAGTTCCAACTTAATCCAGCTCCACATACCGATTTCCCCAAAAACTCGTGAAACTTCACCCCCATTTTGGAAAAACCCTGGACTAAACCCTGACACCCTAAATAACTTCAGACCCATCTCCAACCTACCCTTTCTGTCAAAAGTTTTGGAACGTGCTGTGGCCACTCAACTCAAACATCACCACTCTGCCAATAACCTGTATGAAACATCCCAATCCGGATTCTGCTCCAGCCACAGTACTGAAACTGCTCTCCTCAAAATCACCAGCGACCTTTTCTCTCCTCTGATGCCGGCAACCTCAACATTTTCATCCTCCTCACCTCAACGCCTCCTTTGACATCATCAATCACGCCATCCTCCTCACCCTGTTTAGACCAGCTTGTGCCTATTAAACCCAAATCAGTTCACTCCCAAGCTTCACATGGACCACCTACTACTCTCAAATTATCCACTCTGGCTCCGGAATCCCAAAAGCACTCTTCTCTACAATAAACAAACTAAATAAACAAACTTTACAACGTGAACAAACTCCTCAGCTCCCTGGATACCACCACCTTGCTCCACACACCTGTTGGTGCACACCTGTGCACTCACACCTGGTGCCACCTGCACCCTCCTTCCTTCCTGGACCATTCATCCAAAGCAAAATTGACAGCATCTACAACAGCTTAATCACCACAATTCACTCCCCCTTAAGGTGTCCCCCAAGGTTCAGTTCTTGGCCCCCTCCTCTTCGTCCTGTACCTATCCCCCCTTGGTCACTTAATCCGTCATGCACCATAGCCAATGCACCATGGTCTCCAATTCCACTGCTTCACCGATGACATCCAGCTTTTTCATCTCCACCAAATCGTGCTCCACCACCACCCACTCTATCCTGACAAACTGCCTAACTGAAATAAAATTCTAGCTTCAGATCAGCTTCCTCGAACTTAACTACGCTAAATCTGAATTAATCTTCATTCCCCCCAACATCGATGGTTTCCCAGTATCCACATCCGGAATCTTGGCATCATCATTGACCAAAACCCTCTCCTTTGAAAAATACACTAAACAGATCATAAAGACCTTAAACCTTAATCATAAAAACTGAAAAATGCTTCGCCATGGAATAGTCCACCACTCATGTAAATAATCATAAGAGTTCTGCGAAACATCTCCATCTTTAAAACTTAGCCAACCAAATTTAAACCACATGTTTTCCCCCCAAAAAACAAGTCACATTCTTTGTATATTGCCAACATTGTTCATCGTTTAAGTATCATCCAGACCTAAATTTTTATAAACCATCAACTTGTAGATGCATTTATTTATATCCCATTAACCCAAGAACTCTCAATTGCTTGGTTATATTTTAGTAATGTCATATATCCATATTTCTTTTCCAAAATGTTCCTGATATACACATTAATCCCATCTGTCTTTGTTTCCAGATCAACTCAAATCAGGAAATCAACACAAATCCTTATTACCTCCAATCAATTCAAAATTAAATCAACAATTCAAAACCAGATCGGATCAGCGATCAGAAATCACTTTTCCAATCAACACATTCCAAGCAACAATTCATTCAAAGACCAAGCTTAAAAACACAACTCTCATCTTACTGTGACAAATAAGCAACCAACCTACTTCACACTAAACAAATAACTTTTCATCACCCCTTTCTTCTCCACCGCCTCTTACACTTAAACAGATCATAATTACTCACTCATACACTATTGCCCATCACCCAGTTGCCCCAGACCCAAACACAGGTTTGAAATCCCAGTAGGTTGTTCTTCAATCCCAACCATCATGTGATCCCAACATCTCTCCATTTATTTCGTTCCTCATGGGGTTGGTGTTTTATGGCCTTTACCTCTTACCCAATCACACTGCACATTATTCCCCGTCCTTGATGGATAATTTTACATCCAGATGGGCACAGCATCCCATTTTTGGCGACCCAGCCCTAAAACAAGCCCCTGGACTCCTTGCAGGCTGGACCAAAACCCCCGGACCTGCCTCCATGGAACATTTCTTGAGACCCCTGAATCGGGACATCAACGACAATTACAACGACAAACAGGACTCGATATTCTCTGTTCATTAATTACGTACATGATTTTGGTTTTACCCACAATATATGTCCCGATATTCTCTCCAGATTTAGGTTCTATATCCTGTCGTTAAAGCAACACCCTGTAGACTGACTCCGCCTGTCGTTCTTCCAAGGTTAGTGAATTATCTCCGACCTCTTTCCCTTACAAATCTCGAACAAAGGTCAACTAAACTTTAAAAGGTCAAACTTCGAATTGGGGTAACCAGCGCTTTATTTTTTCCGCAAATAATACAAGTCCGGCGACAATGGACAAATGACCATTAATGTGGCTCTACATAGCATAATGCTAACTTCTACGAATCCAACAACCGTCACACTTCGTCCAAGGACCTTCCGTACGAGGCGTGCTTCACAATGCCCATCGCACATCCTTCCTCGTTCGCACAACGCTTCATCAACGCACCTCCTCGCGTCCACACCTTGGCACAAGCCACACCACATACCGACAGTTGAAACCTCGACCGTCCTCCTTCCTCGGATCAGCGTTCTGTTGAAAACGTGACATTTCTGCTCAAATTATTGAATTTCCAAATACTCTCCCTGCAGCGCCCGTGAGGCAGCTTGTCCCACATTATCTGCCCTCAGACCCATATGTGTTTTAATAACAACCTTACCAGCATACTAAATCTGTGTCCGCATCGATCAACACAAATGCATCGATGCATCTTCCAGCCGCCACTCCGCACTGTACCTTACTGTATGAACAAGACTTTTTGGCTCCGGAAATTAATTACTCTGTCTTGAAATCGTTTAATTTTAGCCATCTTAAATAAATCCATCCATCTATCCATCTTATAAATCCATCTTAAATAAAAATCCATCTTATAAGTAACGTATTCGTCCTGTGACATTGCCTGGCATATATGTCGCAGCCGGCCACTATTCCGACATGGCTCATGACTCATGTCTAATTCTGACAAGAAGATGAAGGATGAAGGACATGACATGAAGAAGAAGATTCTGACAAGATACTGACATGTGAACGTCCGACATCCAGCAAAGTCGAAATGACCCACAATGCATTTGGGCACACACTTCCTCTGAGAGTGGGCGAGTTATCGCCGGCACTCTGAGCAACCTCATCGCACCCGACCCCAAAATGCACTATATGACACCAATTTCAAAGGTGAGCTGCCTCAGCGATACATCCCACACATACAATCCACAATATCTGCCATTGAATGAACTCTTCAATTCAAGTAAAACACACATATTGATTCGAATTCTGCAACCATCTCCAAGAAACCGCTTCATATCAACAGTAGATCGACAAGGGCACTCCGGGTGCTTTCCTGACCCGATTTATATCAATTCGCTTCCCAAACAACTCCCAAACAGATGGAAATCCGGACTCAGTTCAGGACCTCGCCTGTTCTCTCGGATAGACGTTAAAATGGACATTCCCGGCCTGAATTTCCCCCAAGTCGAGCAGATCGCTTACAAAGTTTCACACCGAAACCCTCTGCTTTGCACATGACACACAGACAAACACATTGGCCAGACACACACGTCAATTAACATCCCAATATACATTCATTCCTCATTCATGTTACGTCTCTCATTCAAGGAAAAGGATTTTTTGGGACGGGTTTGGACGGGGGGTGGGTTGAGGTGGAAAGGGGAGGCAGGGCGGGGGGTGTTGGGGTGTTGCCTAGAGCCCCGGGGCTGAGCTCAGGTCTTGGGGGGGGGGGGTTGGGGGCATGGTGGCTACCTCCCCTTTCGCGGGGTCTTGGTCCGGATTATGGACGAGCGGCATTAGCCGCTGATTTGCTTGCTTAACTACCTCCTTAATTGTTTTGTCCTGGCCCATTTCCTGTGAGCTTATTTATTTTCTCTTGTCCACCAGGTCCTGGCCTGCTTTATCTGGACCTCTTGTCTAGAACTTAGTCTAGAGCTTCCTGGCTTGACCTCGTAGTTGTCACTACCTTCTTGTCAAACCTACCTGGTACCTACGCATTTCACCCTTCCTGGCCATGTCCCTTTGGCCGTCTAAGTTTAGCCACAGCCCTTCGTTCCCTGGCATGCAATGGCATACCCCATCTTGTCTCTGGGCTGTTCCTTCCTGGAAAAATCTTGGCCACCTGGTTTCAACCTATATGGCTGTCCGACCTCATTTTCCCCTCCTGGTGCTAACTGTAACTTTAAGCTTACTGTTAAGTCCTTACTTGTATCCTTACTTGTTTTATCCTGGCTTTAACAAAGCTACGCCATTCTGAGGCCTAAATGAGCCTCTACTTACAATTTCTGTTCGAGTGCAGACAGCGGGGAAGACAAGGAGACTGAACCCGCGCGAGGGAGGAAGGTACGAATTTGGAATAATAGCCCTCTGATATAAAACAACTCCCACCTTTAGTCAAATCAACGTGCCGGCGCCGGCCTCAGGTCAGCCTTCCTCCTGTCCATCGGGCTCCGTTTCCCGTCCTCCGCGTCTGTTGACACCCCACTCCTGGTACCATCTGTGAAGAATCAGCTCTTCGTATCCAAAGAAGTCCACAAATAGCCTGGAAAATGACGCAGTTTTTTTATTAAAGCCAACTTATACGGATCCGGAGGAGACCGACGTCTACAGCAATCTACAGCAAGAACATGCCAAGTCAAGCCTTCCTGGCAACGCATTGATTCTCATTCACTTATATACCAAATACGATTTATCAGAAAAATCTCCGAGAGAACGAAGCGACTGGCGAGAGTCCCTCCCACCGTTATCATTCGGGGGAGTCAGCCTTTCCTTTATCATTTGGACCAATTGTTTTTCTGGGCTCCGAGAAAACAGAACTGTAACTCACAAAGAGAAGAGTGTATGCTTAGCCAAACAAACCCATATATTTTATGGGTTTGTGTACATGAGTAATCCAAAGCATGTTTATACAGAGTCATGCGTTGCTGAGATTAAAACAAAATATATATAGTTAACGATAGGTTCATGTCATTCTACTTGCATTACGCAAAAACAAGCGCATGTGGGCGTGGTTTTATGACCAGCCTTGAAAAAAGCACACGTATACCATTGTCCGGCATGACCTCATTTTAAACCTTTCCTCATCCAAAACTAAAACGAAGCAAAAACCCTTTATTTACTTTATGAAATAGCATTTTTAGACATCATATAAATCATAACACATTAGCACCCAACGTCTATAACTGAACTTTAGGCAATAACAAATCTACTACTTGACATTGGTACATGGGCATATGTGGCGAAAACTGCAATCACCAACTTGTGATGCTGGCTATTCCCACACATAGGGCAGGATCTTCCAAGAATCATTTTTTGTTGTTGATCCACAGGTTAGCCATCAGAACTACACTACCAGTCAAAAGTTTTAGAACACCTCAATTTTTGCAGTTTTTGTTGAAATTTACACAGTTTAATGTCCAGTGAATAACCTGAAATGGTACAAAGGTAAGCAGTAAACTGCTCGAGGTTAAAAAAAGAAGTTTAGGTTAGCAAAAACGGGGAAATAATGTAAATTGCACAGTTATATTGTAAGAAAAAGGCCTTCTTCAGGGAACAAGTAATGGGTTAACAACTTACAGCTGTTCTGCAGCAATGTAAGTAAATTAAGCCTTGAAAGTTGGTGCAAACAATTTTTACAGGTGTCCCAACCTCTACTGATTACTTCATTACAAACCCCCTGTCTGTATGAAAGCAGTATTGGAACAGACTGTTATTACACCCTCAAGCATTATTTGGACAATGTTGCACAGCGGGAAGTAGTATATTGGAAACTGGAGGAAACTCGGACAGGAAGAGGTCTGGCAGACCCAAAGCCACAACAGAATCAGAAGACAAGTTTCTGAGAGTCAACAGCTTGCGTGATAGGCGGCTCACAGGACAACAGCTTCAAGCACAGCTTAACACTGATCGAAGTAAGCAAGTCTCAGTTTCAACTGTGAAGAGAAGACTTCGAGCTGCAGGTTTGAGGTGCAGCTTAACACTGGTCAAAAAATTGAGGTAATCTAAAACTTTTGACGGGTAGTGTATGCCGAGGAAATGAAAAGCTCCGTTCTTTTAAACATTTAGGTGAAAGGCAGAGACGAGGAGTGTCCTGCCATAGCCTGGCCGTGCCCAATACGTACCTAATCAAGGCATTACAGAAGTTTGGCGCCATTGGACCTCACCCCTTATAACTGGAAGAGAAGACGTGATATTAATAGTACGTACAGTACTCAGTATATTGATTACTTTCTCGAGCAAATAGATTGATTGCTTTTATGTAACTAGATGGTATTCATAGAATACTTACCCTGCGCAGTCAACTTGTTGCGAGCCAACTCTTCTGTTTTTGAACATTTTTTTTCTTTGATCCAATGTGGCTGCCAGACCATGTGAGCGATTACATCATAAATTTATATTCTTTAATATAATTGTTGCATAGATCACGCCCAATACATTTCAAACTGATCAGACTAAGCGTTGTCCCTGTCGAATTATGACGTCATAATTATGGCATCAATGACATCATCGTTAACAACACCTATTCCCCATATGGAGTTCTTTACAATGAGCCATTTAAAAAAAAAATCCATGAAGCGTTTTCGGAGATATAGAGGTGCCACTTTTCTCGATTTTCCAAGATGGCGTTTGTACCACGTGACCTATGACGTTATAATTATCATTAAAAAATTCTGCAGGAGGAGCCGCACATATTCTGATAATTTTGTGTCCATCGATCTAACAATTGCAGAGGAATTTTTTTTATTCATACTGATCAGATCAAGTGTTGTACTTGTTGAATTATGACGTCATAATTAAAGCACCGATGACATCACCATCAACATATCTTATTCCCCATGGTGAGTACTTGACAATGAACCATGTATCAATTTTTTCCATTGAGCGGTTTTGGAGATATCGAGGTGTAACGTTTTTCCAAGATGGCGTCCGTACCGTGACCTATGACGTCATAATTATGAATAAAAATATTCTACAGGAGGAGGCGCTCCTATGGTAAAATTTCATGTCAATCGGACCAACAATTGGCGAGAAAATGAATTTTTAAAATGCAGACACGTATGAAGTACAGCACACGGCACACTTACGTACTTGAATGCTTAACCGCGCTTTTCGCTTCGCGATTACTTGTTACCGATGCCACCTAAGGTGGGCAGAGGTCATGTTTTCACCCCTCTTTGTCTGTCTGTGAGCAGGATTTTTAAAAAACGATTCTTTACGATCGAGTGACAGGTACAGGCTGAACAGCACAATATCTCAACAAACAAGGAGCTAATGCTCCAGGTACTCTGCCTTTTGGATGGTATGAGGAATACGTGTGTAATACGAAAGCTACATGTCGAACCGTTTTTGAAATATTGCGTACACAAGCCAAGTTAGCGAGATGGTTGTCATGGCAACATAATTCAGCCAATCACAGCCGTGATCTAATCAGGTTGAGATAATGTCATGAGGAATGAGCAAGACCGCTCCTTTTTGTATCGTGATGATGCGTAGGTAGTATGGCAGATAGGTGCAGGAATTGTGCCTTTGATGATACAAGCGTGGCATTTGGCACACAGTCAGAGTTCGTCCTAAGGAAGATATTTGGCTATAGGGCCATCGCAGATTTGTCCTTTTTTGAAAAATGGCCGCCATTGTTGTCACAGGACAAATCTGCGATGGCCCTATAGCCAAATATCTTTCTTAAGGCATACTCTAACTGTGTGCCAACTCTCGTGCGTGTATGATCAAAGGCACAATTCTCCCAAATACTTCACCTATCTGCCGTACTATAGGGGGTCCGAGACCGTTTCTCGGCTATTGGGAACAATCCTGGAATGGTCGCCACTCCGACGTAGGATACCTGAATGGCTCATTCATCCCAGCGAGCTGGTACTCATTTTGCAGACCTCGGAAGGATGACAAGCTGAGTCAACCCACCTGGTGTTAATTCAACGGTATGACAGGGCTTGAACTCACGATCCTAATATCTCAAAGTAGCCACCTTCGAATGAGCCATCAAACTACCCACCTTGGGGACGGATTCGGACGATAATGGGTGGACAGGTTGGATGTGTGACAAAGACGAATCGATTCGATTTTGGTGAAGATCCGAATCCAGATCCGACCACTGACGATCGGTTAACGGTTAGAATACTTGCCCCGACTCCGGTACTCTTGGAAGTTCGTGGGTCGAACCCGGCCTATAACCAGCCGAGTCATAGCAAAGACTTTTAAAATGGTATTCAGGTGCTAATCCCGGTACTTGATACCGTTCGGACAGAGCAGCCATAGGTTGGCTACCATAGCGCACGCAGGCTTTGCTGTGCGTCAAAGATTCTTGCACAACAATATCAGGGAACATGATTGTATTATTACGTGCAGGTATTAATATCATTGTTATTTTAAAAGCAAACGCCATCATGTTGTTTCGACCAATCAACAGCGACAGGTATTAAACGTTCTTTTCAAACGAGCGCAGGGAAGGATTTGTGGTCGTTTTATTCGTTCGCATTAATATCAAGATGGAACATTATTTTAAATATTCACCAGACATTCGAGGAAAGGTCCTGAAAATGTCGTAAATCGGTGTCTGTTCAATTTGTGCTCATTTAGTAATTAAAGCGGGAAAGGCAACTCGATGTTGATAATTCAAAGTGTTCGTTAATGCGTTCTTTTTCAGGTTTGTTGGAGTTGCCGTTAACGACCGTTTCGTCGGTTATCATCGTCGTCCTGTTTTTCACGTGATTTACCGTTAAACTTCCGTCGCAGTTGCCACGACCCGATGTTGTCCTTTTTGAGATCTTCACGCATCTCGAGGTCCTCGGCTGTCTTCCATCCGACGCTTGTTGCCATGGCATCTTCATCCAACAAGGACCACAACCCGCTGAGCTCGGAACCGTTGGGATATTCAGCTCCCGGTGCTTCGGAAGTCGGTATGGATGGCACAGCCGACGTTATCAGCTCTCTTAGCTCTGGGTCAAGTGGACACACCTATCAAGCCAATCCGTCGTCTCGAGACCATGGAGAACCTGTGATACCTGACTGCGCTGATGCAGCACGAGGATTACCTGTAAGACTACATTTAATCCGTAAAAAGCCTAATGTCACCTATTCACCCATAATGGACCAACAAGAAGCCAAGTACCTGGCAATATCTCCATCAGAAGGTTCCATCTGTGCTCAAGGCAAGTTCCTGTCGTCAAACGTGCCGCCATCGCTGTCCAATCATCTTGAGCCTTCGACTGCTGCGTCCCAGCTCAATGAAGCTCAACCTCAAAGTATACGTTGGCGTTCTCAACCTCCCTTATTCATTTTCCCTTTCAAACATCCGCACAGGGTCACTTATTCGATTAGGCCCGGTTTCAAATACTCTTTGCAGCTGCCATGCCGATCAGACTCCCAAAATATTCACGCCGTCCAAGCGCAGACTCAGGCCCAGATCAGGTACCAGGTGCACGCTTGTTCTCGAGAGAAGCGATGTTTTTGTGACTTGCGCAAGAACTTCTTGGCATGGCAGAGGTATCGTCCTCTCGCCGCCTCGTTCTACTCTCAAGCGGCGGATATCGACGCCCTCGCCTGCTACTTCATGTAACTATGGGGATGACGATGTGGGAATCTTTCTGATATTCTCCTTACATTTGCTGTTAAACGATTTTTCCTTAACCCAAATGAATGTATTGTCTCTTCTTTACCCAGTCCAGCTTTGAGCAGGTTGAGCCAAAGTCATCCCCAGCTGGAACCCCAGCAGAGTGTTGCCCTTGCGCACTGCATGTGGAAGCGCAGCAGCTCCTCTCAAAGAATTATTTATTATGAGACCGCAGCAAAGTAAGAGCAGTATCCTTTTTGTTATTACTACCCTCACAGGCGAGGGTATTGCATTTCAGTCCTTTTGTCTGTCTGTCCGCACAGAATAAATATGATTTTAATGGCAACCGTTGGTCCGATTGACAGGAAATTTCCACCATAGGTGCAACTCCACTTGTAGAATTTTTAAAATAATTATGACGTCATAGGTCACGTGGTTCGGCCGCCATCTTGGGAAAACCGAAAAACTTTGCACCTCTATATATCTGAAAGTGCTGCATGGGAAAAAATTGAGACGTGGCTCATTGTAAAGAACTCTCCATTGGGAATAAAATATGCTAATGATGTCATAGGTGCCTCCATTATGACATCATAATTCGACAAGTACAACACTTCATCCGATCAAGATGAAATTTCTTTAGCATCGCAGGATAAATTTGAGAAAATAAAATAAAATAATAATGACGTCATCGGCCACGTGGTTCGACCGCCATATTTGTTTTTAACACAAAAGCCTTAAAACCACTGAAAACATCCTGGCGAGGGTCTGCAATCTCTGATTGCTCTTTCTTGTTATTCTTGGAATATATGTTGACATTACCATTTCCAATCAGAAAAGAGGGATAGTGTTCTTTTCTGCTCGTAATATTTATACTGTACTGTATTTGAATGTTTGCTAAAAACATGGCTGATTGCTAAAGAAAAGAAGGTTGTATGAGTTAAAGTGAGAGTGTTTTGTAGGGGGATGTATGTTTGGGAGGTGAGTGTACAACATTAACCATCACCTGTAGAATCAGTCAATTCTGAAGTCTCCCAGCCTTGTGTGAACTACCTGGTGAATAGCAAGCAAGGTGTGGCTGTCTCCCCCTCCCCGATCATAGATTTATGGCAAATGTTTAAAACGTGCCCGCTCGGCTACCGACATACAATGGATGACACTTTCTATGAAGTGTAACAATCATATGGTCATGTAAGGTTTGTCTTACATGTTCAGTAAACTCCATGGGCCAAAGTAAACTCCAGTTCAGTAAACTCCCGACCCTGGTATGAAAACCCACATGCAAACATTCAAAAACAATATTTAACCTTAAGCTCATGCCTCACTCCACAAATTCTATGCATTCGCTCATTGGGCATGCAGTTTAAACAGCACAAAATCTTATTGAAACAACTTGTGGTTGGGAAAATGGTGGATGTAGCAGGAGGGCTGCTTCTTCTTCTTGCTCCGAAGAATCTGTTAAGTCAATGGACCCGTCTACCCGGTAAAGACCCCTCCCCCAACGCCATCTATCAGGGCCCTGGGGACCCGGTGTAGGAGGATAGAATCACTCCAGAGTGGTTTTATCTCCAGATGAAATCACTCCCCCAAGGATTTTAACACTCCCCCTAGGATTTTATCACTCCCACTAGGATTTTATCACTCCCACTAGGATTTTATCACTCCCACTAGGATTTTATCACTCCCACTAGGATTTTAACACTCCCCCAAGGATTTTAACACTCCCACTAGGATTTTATCACTCCCACTAGGATTTATCACTCCCTCTATGATGTTAACACCCCCCCTAGGATTTTAACACTCCCCCCTAGGATTTTATCATACCCCCCCCCCCCCAGGATTTTAACACTCCCCCTAGGATTTTAACACTCCCCCTTGCAGGATCAAATGACTCCCCAGGATTCTAACACTCCCCCTATATATTTTGTGATTTAAACAATATTTATTGCATGGTAATTAGAAACAACCATGACAAAGTTAGTGAATATGAACATAAAATGATCAATGAATTGATAAACAGCGCAGAATGACGTCCTTTGTAAACGTCTCTCCCTAAAAATAGAAATACAATGTTTTTCGCATCCCCGTGTTAAACTGGGCAAATCAAATAAAGAAAAGTATAAATTTAACATTCAAATAACTATATATTTTGATATTAGAGCATTCGCAGTAATCGTTACGATACATTTACGATGTTTTATACTAAAAGGATATTTTCATTTCAACATAATATGTCATTTTAAGTTACGTTCTATAACTTTACTGCACTTTTACGAAATATCAAATACGGGTTTTAAATGTTACTCAAATGTTTGTATATTGGCAAAGGTGTGTTCAGGTACCGATAACCAGGAAACGAGCGCTTCTGAGCAGTTCCGAGAACTGGATATATGAATGTATAGTATAATAATATTCACAAATTTCACAAAATAAAGTCTAATCTAATAGATTTAAGCGATGTTAAATGACGATGTCTGAACTCAACACCAACAATACTTATTGCATTTCCGTACTGTAAACGTCCCAATGTTTCAGTACTCATTCCATTCATTTGTATTTCATTGACATATTCGCACTGCACATTTGTGGAAATAAATATTGTTTAATCATTTCGATAAGAATCCAAGAATCGAACTAAGTATATTG
The DNA here is from genome assembly GCF_964187855.1 of Myxine glutinosa. Classification (NCBI taxonomy): domain Eukaryota; kingdom Metazoa; phylum Chordata; class Myxini; order Myxiniformes; family Myxinidae; genus Myxine; species Myxine glutinosa. Next base: position 113,970,948 of record NC_136271.1, read on the forward strand.
GCCAGAGCACATGTAGTGTTCCCATGGGTGTACAAAATAGATCATACTCATTGTGCTGTTATTGAATCGAATGGATGCATTTTAAATGAGGTTACAAACCTTCTTGTGCGGCCATTTATATTCATGAATTTAAGTTATTTCCATGAATCAATGTGAGGGGTTTCATGGAATAAACTTTGACTTGACTGCACTTTGGCTATACAATGGACAGATCATGAATGTATGATATTCATCTTCCATGCATACACCATCATCCATGCACTGAGATTTAATCCTTAATTGGATCGAGTATGATCCAGGGTAGACTGGGTCCACTTTTGCTACAAGTTAATTCGGATGTTTTGACAGTTTGCCGATCACTTTATACTCATTGTCAATGATAACGTGAATTGCATGCTTCCTATATCTTTTGCTTACAAACTATACCATATCTTACAAACCATGATCATTGGCGAACTTGGTGTTCTTTCAGACAACATGAGTACGCGATTTCCTGGAGTGTTGTTCTCACAGTTAGTATCTCAATCGAGGTCTTGACAAGGGGGGGGCGGGATATGTCTGTTGGAGAAGGGACGGGGGTATTTTCATCTGTAATTCTACATAAGTATGAAGCGGCTAATATTTATTCCACTCGATCTTCAATGATGGATTTCGACGCTACACGCACGTTCCTCTCTACTCATGAATACCCTGCAATGCGCATTGGTGATCGTGGGAAGAAGTGAAACTTTACAGTCATCAACTCGGAAACTTTGTCGGAGTTGTTCTTCAAGCGCAAGACTACAAGAAACAAGGAAAAGCAAGGTAGGTCCGAGTTTACTGACTACTGATGGACGTCTTTACAAAAATCTTTGTACTCACGTGATTTTAAAACATTCAATCTCAGTTGAAGTACGTGTAGCTATAGTTTAAACAATGTTTAAAACTACTATAAAGCAAAAGTTTTTACTCACCGCTAAATTAATATTTCTTGTTTAATTAAATAAATCTCTCACAATGTTTTCAAATAACCTTTTAATTAAATTAAATTCACCAAAAGAGGATATTCTAAAATCGTTAACAATATATTCATGCTCCGAAATACCCTTCCCATGCATTCTGCAATGTAAATATTGAATCATTTGAAAACTGTGATGATCATAAATGAACTCATGTCTTCTTTTGTTGTATTGAAATAACGATGGGCTCGGATTAGTTTTTTTTTTTTTCATACAAGATCGAGGCTCGTGAAAGAGCTAACATTAATCACACAAAGACAAACCAACACATACAACATATAACATGGGCAGCGGTAGACAAGATGGGGAGAGAGGGGGCAGGAAACAAAACACAACATTTGAGAGCAGGGACATCGAGAGATCTGTGGGAGGGAGAGGGCATGGGAAGGGGGAGTGGGAGAGGTATAAAACATATGGACACTGCAAGGACTTCCAGGAAAGAAGTTGGAATTTCAAACAAAGTGGATCTGGGGTGAATTAGCGGGGGTAGAAAACATCAAGGTTTTGGATTTTTGTTTTTGTTTTGTATACAAGATCGAGGCTCGTGAAAGAGCTAACATTAATCACACAAAAAGTCAAACCGACACACAAAACACAAAAAAACAAGGGGAGCGGCAGACAAGATGGGGAGAGAGGGGGAAGGACACAAACACAACATTTGAGAGCAGGGACATCGGGAGGACTTGGGGGGAGGTGGGAGAGGTACAAAACATATGAACACTGCAAGGACTCTGGGGTGAATTACCGGGGGTAGAAAAGATCAAGGTTTTGGATGGGGGAAGATAAGAGATGGTGGTGAACAGTTGTTTTAAAGACCTGGAGGGAGAAGTGGGATTGAAGGGAGTGTGGGAGTTTGTTCCAGAGGTGGGAGAAAAGGGGCATGAAAGAGTGAAGGTGAGCAGAGAGCCTAGATTTTGGCAGTTGAACCATAATAGGGTTGCTGACAGATCTTGTGCGACCTGAAGGAATATTGGGGGGACAGAGCACAGAGAGCTGGGGGAGCAAGGCCGGAGAGGAGTCGGGAGAAGACAGAAACACCACCAACCTGCCTGCGGTGAGTGAGTGAAAGGCCCTCAGAGTTGACTTCAACGCAGGAGATTCCAATGATTCTGAAAGCTTTGGCCTCAACAGCGTGAAGCCGAGCTAGGTGTGAGGCAGGAGCACCACCCCAGAGGGGGGAACAGTATTCCATTGAGCTGCGGATGAAAGACTTGTATGTGGTGAGGAGCTCAGGTGTGCCAAGGAAGGCCTTCGCACGACGGAGGATGCCCAGTCGCGACTGGCTTTGGAGGCCAGCTTGGAAATCTGGTTTTCCCAAGAAAGATCATGGCAGATAGTGAGACCTAAAAGCATGAGCGACAGAACTTCTTGGAGAGGATTGTTGAGAAAGTATATGGGAGGGATTTCCAGTCGGTCCTTTCGGAGAGACATTGTAAGAGTGTGAGATTTGTCAGGATTGAAAGACATGTTCCACTTGTTTGACCAGTCTGTGATTTTGTCCAGGTCTTCAGAGAGTGAGGAGGCTGCAGACTGCCGATCTGGGGGAAGAGGAATGGAGCGGCAGAGAGTGGAGTCATCAGCAAAGAGATAGAGGATTTTCCAGAGAGTCGGAGACGTCACTCATAAAGACAAGAAAGAGCACAGGGCCCAGAACACTGCCTTGGGGGACTCCAGCCTGAACAGGAAGGGGAGATGAGAGAAATCCATTCAGGGCCACACGTTGACTACGACCAGAGAGGAAGTCCGCAAGCCATGCGTGGAGATTTCCATGGATACCATAGGAGGAGAGTTTGGTGTGCAGAGCTGGGTGCCAGACCGTATCGAAGGCGCGTGATATGTCAAGGGAGACAGCTCTGATTTCCTGTTTGGCATTGAGGACCTCCATCCATTGTTGAGACAGCAGAAGCAGCATGTCCAGAGTTGAATGACCTGGTCTGAATCCAAATTGATGATCTGAGATCAAGCCATTGGAGAAGAGGAAGGATTTGATATCCGAAGCAATGATGGATTCCATGATTTTGCTGATAATTGGGAGCAGGCTGATTGGTCTGCAGTTGCAAGGATCTGTTTTTGCACATTTTTTGTGTAAAGCGGTTATGTTTGCTGATTTCCAAGCAGATGGCAGATGACCTTGAGCAAAAGAGAGGGTGAAAAGAACAGAGAGAGGGTGAGATAGAGCGGCAGAGCAGGATTTTAGGACCCGTGGGCTGATGCCATCTGGTCCAGTTGCAGAATCAGAGTCGAGGTTTGACAAAAACTTCTCCACCTTGTCAGGAGAGAAGGACAGAGTCCAGGAGCAGTTGGGTTCGACTGGGTAAGGTGGGAACAGAGAGAGATGGGTTTGGGACACAATATTTTGAGGCAAACACAGAGTTTAGGCATTCGGCTTTGTCATGTGCGGTGTCAACTGTGTAGCCATTTGAGGTGAGGGAGGGGATGGAGGGGGAGCAAACACCAGAAACGGATTTGACCAGACGCCACCAGGATTTGGAAGAGGGAGACAGATAAGAGAGTTCGGTCTTGAGAACGGAGAGATATTGTTTCCTGGCTCTCCTGAGGGTAGACACACACTTGTTCCGAGCTTGGTGGAAGGAACTGAGATTGCCTTCAGTTGGATTAGCCTTCCAAGAGGCAAAGGCAAGTTGTTTCAAGGCAACTGCCTCACCACAAGATTCAGTGTACCATGGACGGGAGGAAGGGTAAGACAACTGAAGACGAGATGGGATAAATCTGTGCATGAGAGAGAGCAGTTTGCTTTGGAAGAATTCCCAGGAAGAATTGATGTCAGAGGCAGTAGTTGGGAGACCAGTCCAGATGATTGATGGCTGCTTGAAGACCGTGCCAGTCGGTCTGAATGAAACGCCAGGCTCGTCGACGCTGAGGAGGCTCTCTGAGAATGGCCAGAGAGATGTCCATTTTAACAAGCACATGATCAGAAGAACCGATTGGAGCAGAAGAAGAGCAGCAGACATTTACAGGGAAGTTTGTCATCACCAAGTCGAGAAGAGAAGATACTCCATTGGCTGAGATCCAGGTCGGGAAATTGACAGTTTGTGTCAATCCCAGTGAGTCACAGAAGTCCTTTGCTGAGGTGCCATGACTGGTGAGAGAGGAACGCACACCCAGCCAGCTGGCATGATGACAGTCGAAGTCGCCACATATGAGGAAGAGAGAGTTGGAATGAGTTGATAGAAGTTGGTCCATGTTGTCAGACAGTGAAATGTAAATGGAGTCATCACTGTTTGGAGGACGGTACAGAACACATATGAACAAAAGGTGGGAGCGGAGAAGAAGCCGTAGCCAGAGGTACTCCTGGGGGTGAGGTGGAGAGAGGGCAGTGACAGGAGAGTGAGGAAGAGTTTTTGATAAGGATAGCAACCCCACCACCAGGACGAGGCTCAGGTCTATCATACTGGAGGAGGGAGTAACCAGGAAGAGATATTAAGGAATCAGAGACATCTTGAAGGAGGAAAGTTTCTGTTAAGCAGATCAAGTCTGGATTGTCAGAAGCAACCTGTATGGAGAGATCAGTCAGGTTTGAGCGAAGGCCCCGGATGTTTGAGGTTCATACCGTTAATGAAGAGAGAGGGGGAGCATCGGGTACAGGACAGTGTAGGGGAGGGGTAGGGTAAGATGAAGGATGAGAGGGAGAGGTAGGGAGAGCAGTTGATAGTGTGTCAGAGATTACAGAAGAGTTACAAGAAAGGGAAGGATGAGGACGAAAGGTTTGATGGTGATGGGATGAGGCACAGTGAGGGTTGTTTGAGGGGGGGGGGGGGTGGCAGAGGAAAGTAGAAGGTTGGGGGAGGTGGAGGTATGAGATAGAAGGGAGACAAAGTGGGGAGGAGGCGGCTTTGAGGAGGAGGGGGGAGGAGGGAGAATTGGAGAGGAATGGTATGGGAGGAGATTTGAAGGGGAGGGGTTGGGGGGAGTTTAGGAGGGGAGGGGCAAGGGGGGAGGGGGGAGTTTAGGAGTGTAGGGGCAAGGGGGGGATTTGGAGGGGAGGGGCAAGAGGGGAGTTTAGAAAGTGGATGATTAATGAAAGACGAACATTGGTAACAAATTGGGTTTATTGTGATTTTCAAGTTAGCGATCTGATTAAGAACGATGGAGGAGGGGTGGAATGAATGAGAATTTAGAGCATGTAGTGAGGGAGAAGTATAAGAGATTGAATTATTTTTTTTGAAGTGGAGTGAGTTGGAGAGGAAATTCAAAAGAGCCTTTTAAATAGGAAGAAAAACAGCGTGTTGTAATAAACCACTGAATAAAACTGCTGGGGAAAGTTTAAACATATTTAAATGATATTTAAACAGAACCGTGAAGAACAATCTTATATTCACAAAATACCAACGGGGAGAGGGCCGAGAGGGACAACCACGAGTCACGTGAACAGGGCAAAAGGTGGATGGCAAGGAGATAATGGGGGCGGGGCGAACAGCACACGTGGACAGAAGTACACGATGAGACAACAGCACACGTGGAGAAAGGAAAATAAATGTTTTTGGTTTTTTTTTCTTGGTTTTTTTTTTGGGTGGGGGGGGGGGGGGGGTGGGATTTAAAACGTTAGACAAAGAGTAGATGTTTGGGGGAGAAGGGAAACATCTAAGAACCAAGCAAAACAAGAAGTAGGGAACTTAAGTTAACAACCACCGACGGGGGTAGCCTCAGGGTACAAGGCCGCACATGCGGAGCAAACAGAACACGATTAATTTATTACGAGTTACAGGAAATTCAAACCAAAACTAACTATAAACAAACAATAACGCATAGACGATAAAATAACGAGTTGAAATTTGACAAACACACAAATGGAAAAATAACTTCACTTTGGATGCCTGGAGAGAACCAAGCTTCAAGGTAGGAAGCTTCAACAACTAGGCCGCGCGGCACGAAATACTCGACTCGACTGCTGGTTCACTCTCGAGTTCAAATACTCTAGTTCACTCGAGAGTGAGATTTTCGGGGAGTGAGAGAATCCTGCTACACCGGCACAATTGTCCGATGTGACTGCAGGGCCATTTAGCACCCGGTGCTCCCCAATGGCCCAGGTGGCCTTTCCACAACTGAAAATTTTAAAATTGCCTGGATGACCCACAACAATGCACAAAAGGGCCCATTGGACTATGGGATGTGCGCTCGTATCGTTCAGTCTTGTGGTCCACTCATGGGGGGAAGATTAAATTTGGTTTAAAGTGAAGCTAATATATGTCATCACTATTATACCTTATCCCACATCCAGAAGTTGCACATTCGCGAAGGGTGTGGGCTCAAAGTTTTGGGGGTAAACAAGGAATTAAGGGCATGCATCGTCACTTCAGACCAAAATGTTGTTTTTCTACTTGTGTGCTCTGTATGTATTTAACCATTTTAAAAATATTAAATATGCAACTGGTGTATTTTTATTATAAATACACATCTGGGTAATAGAAAAACGTAATGTGCACAAAAAAATAATGACCTGATGAGAAAGGAACTATCAAAGTTGGTATAATTTTATATAAAATGTGTTCTGGACTATTTTGATGTAGAGTGTAATGTTGTGTGATGTAAATATGACGGTATGGACTATGGGATGTCCGCCCGTGTCGTTCAGTCTTGTGGTCCAGTTCGGGGGGGGGGGACATAAAAAACAGTTTAAAATTAAGAAATAATTAAGAAATTACCTATTTTACCTTATCCCGTGAATATAATGTGCACATTTTAGCGCAATTCGTGAAATATAAGCGACTTACAATTCTAAATAGTATTGAACGACCTGCAAGCTTTCATCCAATGAGATATTATTTAAGTAACGTCTTCGGCAGCGTCTTCTTGTTTATCTAATAAGGAACGCTGTTTGGGAAGACGACGGCAAAGGCAGCTATTGGCATTTCATTGCCGATTTACGTAAACCGCGATTTTTTGGGTCACGTCCGACGTCCACAAACAGCTGATCGCATGTAATTATGTGTCGTAAGTGGCATGATGGCTGCGGAAAGGGAGAGAATTTCTCTCAATTTAAAGTGTATTTGCAACGATTTGGTGTTGCTGATGAAGATATAAGACCCTTCATCGAATCTTTGTGGGCTTCATTTTTATGTAGTGTTCATATTTGGCAAAATCTAGTCGGAAATCGGGCTGAAATATCCATGTTTTGTGCAAGAACATGGCGGCTACATTAACGTTCCTACACCCGAAGACGCTGGATTTCATCGGCGATGCTACCAGTATTTTACCGATTCTTCGAAGCAGAAACGGGGCTTGGTTGCAAAACAAAAGCAAGAAGATAAATATTTTGCACCTACGTTGATATCCTTGTACAATAATGCCATAAACATCGGCAGATAATACTGCACATGTGTTGATGTGATCGAATCCATGTGAACATGTTCAACCAGCTCTTTCATAAATAGCATGACTAGTAGTAGTAGTAAAGCTTGCTCGTCCGTGATCAATATGTTATCTGTATTATCATGTTTGTACACAAGAAAATCTCATGGTTTGAACTCTGTCATGCAGCGGAGCTACGCCCGATTTTTCAGGGGCACATTTAACATTATTAAATCATTTTCTTGCACCTACTTGTCAGGTGTGTGCGTCAAAATACAGGTAAAATCAAATGCATTTATTGAATCACGACATTGAATGTATTAGTTTTCTTAAATTTTTCGTTTAAAAACCTGTTGCACAGCAGAGCCATGTCCAATTTTAGCAGTGCATACATTTTCTTGTTACCTTCTGTGCATCCTTTTACACCCAAGACCTGTTAGTTTTCTGACAGCTTTTTTAAAAAGCTGTCGCACAGCGGAGCTACGCCCAATTTTTCAGGTGCACATTAAGTTCCTTGCTCGATTTATCTACATTCTTGATACAGCCAAAATACATATTAAGTTTTCCAAAATGTTTTGTGTAAAGGGAATGTCTGTGGGCAGACAGAAATTGCAACACACTGCAGTGGCCTATGAGGCACTTAATTTAACTGTAGTAATTCAAATTCAATGTTTGAATCAACTGAATTTTAGGAAATAAGCCATTTTCCTGGATATCTACTGAACCATACATCAAAGATGATGCTAGAATCATGAAATGCACCTTAAAAGCAAATGTTTGGATTTTTTAAAAAGTAGACATGGATCTACATCACCACATGTAATGGGAGGTGATGCAAGGAATTCTAAAATTGAGGTAAATTTGTAACATATGTAGGTCAGGGGGTTTTGAGTTATGGTCATTGTCAAAATGTTATCCAAACCCCACATGTACATTGACAATTCATAGTCATACATGACAAAGTTTTGTAAATGTATTCACTCTTCTACATGTATGACGGATCAGGTACATGTATACATTTTGTAAATATTTCATTTATTTTTAACAAAAGTCGAGACGCCAGATTGTATTTTTTTTTTGTGGATCAATGAGATATTGATAGCCAGATTTCAGATTTTATGGATTTCTGATTTCCAAATTTTACTTCTCTAGTAGATGTACATACAAATGATGAATTGTAAAAACTGTAAAAAAAAGAAAGAAAGAATGTTATTCAAGTCATTGATTCATTTATCAATTCAAGTTTATTGATTGATTTTACAGCAAGAAAATCACTCTTCATGTAAATGTATTATACAAATCATGAATTGATTGACTATAACAAGAAAATATTAATATTGTAAATGTTAATATAAATACAAATCATAACATGTTCAATTGATACGAGGAGAATTCAATTGTAATGCCGATACATTAGAGCCCTAATTATTCTGTTATACCAGGAAACCTGTGTAATCAAACTTTCAAATACAAAGTTTCTCCACATGTTTCCAAACTATGTACGAGTCGAGTCACAAGCATAGTAACTCCTGAATAAAATACAAATACCATGTAGATAACTGTCAACCGACTATATCTGTTGAGTCTACCATCATATTTACATCACACAACATTACACTCTACATCAAAATAGTCCAGAACACATTTTATATAAAATTATACCAACTTTGATAGTTCCTTTCTTATCAGGTCATTATTTTTTTGTGCACATTACATTTTTCTATTACCCAGATGTGTATATTTATAATAAAAATACACCAGTTGCATATTTAATATTTTTAAAATGGTTAAATACATACAGAGCACACAAGTAGAAAAACAACATTTTGGTCTGAAGTAACGATGCCCTTAATTCCTTGTTTACCCCCAAAACTTTGAGCCCGCACCCTTCGCGAATGTGCAACTTCTGGATGTGGGATAAGGTATAATAGTGATGACACATATATTAGCTTCACTTTAAACCAAATTTCATCTCCCCCCCATGAGTGGACCACAAGACTGAACGATACGAGCAGACATCTCATAGTCCAATGGGCCCTTTTGTGGATTGTTGTGGGTCCTCCAGGCAATTTTAAAATTTCCAGTTGTGGAAAGGCCACCTGGGCCATTGGGGAGCACCGGGTGCTAAATGGCCCTGCGGTCACATAGGACAATTGTGCCGCTGTAGCAGGATTCTCTCACTCCCCTAAAATCTCACTCTCGAGTGAACTAATCCGAGGACTGGCACACTCTCGAGTGTAATTATCCTGGGACAGAATCACTCCCCCTGTCAGGATCAACACACTCCCTCCAGCATCAAAGCACTCCCCTTTAGGATAAAGTCAATCCCCCAGAAAGAATGGAAAGATATATTTAGTTACTTTGGAAATATAACTCAGGATGTTAGATATCGTTACAATGATCAACAGAGCTGTTACTATGTATTCTAGTGTATACGGTATGAGCATGTGCATCATATTGTCGGATCTTAATATTCAATTGTTGAATACATGTACTATATTTGAGCCCATCATTATTTCAATACAACAAAAGAAGACATGAGTTCATTTATGATCATCATAGTTTTCAAATGATTCAATATTTACATTGCAGAATGCATGGGAAGGGTATTTCGGAGCATGAATATATTGTTAACGATTTTAGAATATCCTCTTTTGGTGAATTTAATTTAATTAAAAGGTTATTTGAAAACATTGTGAGAGATTTATTTAATTAAACAAGAAATATTAATTTAGCGGTGAGTAAAAACTTTTGCTTTATAGTAGTTATAAACATTGTTTAAACTATAGCTACACGTACTTCAACTGAGATTGAATGTTTTAAAATCACGTGAGTACAAAGATTTTTGTAAAGACGTCCATCAGTAGTCAGTAAACTCGGACCTACCTTGCTTTTCCTTGTTTCTTGTAGTCTTGCGCTTGAAGAACAACTCTGAGTTGATGACTGTAAAGTTTGCCGCTGTCTGTGGAAAGTTTCACTTCTTCCCACGATCACCAATGCGCATTGCAGGGTATTCATGAGTAGAGAGGAACGTGCGTGTAGCGTCGAAATCCATCATTGAAGATCGAGTGGAATAAATATTAGCCGCTTCATACTTATGTAGAATTACAGATGAAAATACCCCCGTCCCTTCTCCAACAGACATATCCCCCCCCCCCCCTCCTCCCCCTCCTTGTCAAGACCTCGATTGAGATACTAACTGTGAGAACAACACTCCAGGAAATCGCGTACTCATGTTGTCTGAAAGAACACCAAGTTCGCCAATGATCATGGTTTGTAAGATATGGTATAGTTTGTAAGCAAAAGATAGAGGAAGCATGCAATTCACGTTATCATTGACAATGAGTATAAAGTGATCGGCAAACTGTCAAAACATCCGAATTAACTTGTAGCAAAAGTGGACCCAGTCTACCCTGGATCATACTCGATCCAATTAAGGATTAAATCTCAGTGCATGGATGATGGTGTATGCATGGAAGATGAATATCATACATTCATGATCTGTCCATTGTATAGCCAAAGTGCAGTCAAGTCAAAGTTTATTCCATGAAACCCCTCACATTGCTTCATGGAAATAACTTAAATTCATGAATATAAATGGCCGCACAAGAAGGTTTGTAACCTCATTTAAAATGCATCCATTCGATTCAATAACAGCACAATGAGTACGATCTATTTTGTACACCCATGGGAACACTACATGTGCTCTGGCCAATATACTTAGTTCGATTCTTGGATTCTTATCGAAATGATTAAACAATATTTATTTCCACAAATGTGCAGTGCGAATATGTCAATGAAATACAAATGAATGGAATGAGCACTGAAACATTGGGACGTTTACAGTACGGAAATGCAATAAGTATTGTAGGTGTTGAGTTCAGACATCGTCATTTAACATCGCTTAAATCTATTAGATTAGACTTTATTTTGTGAAATTTGTGAATATTATTATACTATACATTCATATATCCAGTTCTCGGAACTGCTCAGAAGCGCTCGTTTCCTGGTTATCGGTACCTGAACACACCTTTGCCAATATACAAACATTTGAGTAACATTTTAAAACCCGTATTTGATATTTCGTAAAAGTGCAGTAAAGTTATAGAACGTAACTTATAATGACATTATGTGTTGAAATGAAAATATCCTTTTAGTATAAAACATCGTAAATGTATCGTAACGATTACTGCGAATGCTCTAATATCAAAATATATAGTTATTTGAATGTTAAATTTATACTTTTCTTTATTTGATTTGCCCAGTTTAACACGGGGATGCGAAAAACATTGTATTTCTATTTTTAGGGAGAGACGTTTACAAAGGACGTCATTCTGCGCTGTTTATCAATTCATGTATCATTTTATGTTCATATTCACTAACTTTGTCATGGTTGTTTCTAATTACCATGCAATAAATATTGTTTAAATCACAAAATATATAGGGGGAGTGTTAGAATCCTGGGGAGTCATTTGATCCTGCAAGGGGGAGTGTTAAAATCCAAGGGGAGTGTTAAAATCCTAGGGGGGAGTGTTAGAATCCTGGGGAGTCATTTGATCCTGCAAGGGGGAGTGTTAAAACCCAAGGGGAGTGTTAAAATCCTAGGGGGGAGTGTTAGAATCCTGGGGAGTCATTTGATCCTGCAAGGGGGAGTGTTAAAACCCAAGGGGAGTGTTAAAATCCTATGGAGAGTGTTAAAATCTTAGGGGGGGTGTTAAAATCGTAAGGGAGTGTACAAATCAAATGGGGAGTGTTAAAATCCAAGGGGGAGTGATTTCATCCTATGATAAAACCACTCTAGAGTGATTTTATCCTGGGGAGTGATTCTATCCTCCTACACCGGCAGGTAATGCGACCTGACAGATGGTACGAGCCAACTGTAGATATCATCGTTGTGGCGGCAGAAGCAGTAGATAGGACAGCCGGCTTCAGCAACGTTTGAGTGTTCGACCTTCATCATGGAAAAATGTCAAATGTGGATGGAGGTTATGTTTACACCCCTGTCTGTTTGTTTGTCTGTGAACAAGATATCTAAAAAAGTTGTGGACTGATTCAGACGAAATTTGGCAGAGAGGTAGCGTGTGTGACAAGGACGAAATGATTTGAGTTTGGTGAAGATCCTGATCCGGCTACTAGAATTTCAAAGTGATTCTTCACCATTGGGAGAAAGGGCCAAAAACGATACATAGTAGGATATCTTAAAAAGTTGTGGACGGATTTGGACTAAACTTGGTGGACCGGTTGGATGTCTGACAAGGAAGAATCGATTCGATTTTGGTGAAGATCTGAATATGGATTCGGATATGAGAATTATTTAATTTTTAAGTGATTCTTCACCATTGAGTGATCGGGCGAAAAGCGATTATATAACATGATATTAAAAAAAGTTATGGACGACTTATGACTAAACTCGGTGGATGATTTGGTTAGGTGACAAGAACAAGTTGATTAGATTTTGGTTCAGGTCCGAATCCAGATCCGGCCTATCAGTTGGATACAAAACAAACTGTTTAGCCTGGTGGAGGTATGCGCTCTACCGAGTACCGTTCTAGTAAAACAGGTTTTAATTAGTCTGATTCGGCCACAACACCATTTTAAAATTGAACTTATAGTGAAGAAAAAGCAGCGTCGACAATGCGAGGCTACAAAATAAGACTTCAAATAATTCAAAGAAATGCATTCTGGGTATGTTAGTTTGTGGTCGACTGCTTAAATACACTCAAAATTTGTATCTGAGTGCTGCTGTGAGTGAGGATAAGCTATGAATGCATAAAATGTAGCGCTTTGAGCTAATTCTATCAGGAATGAAGTTGGCTCAAAGCCACAACTGCTCCTTGATGATGAACCACAATAAGAAGCTTTATGTGTATCTGCCAGGTATGTTCATCTTGAAAAGCAAAGATGTGGATGTGAGACTTCAATTTCAAAAGCTCAAGGTGGGAATTTTGATTTTCCATTTCATTATCATTTACACAAACATTTCATTGAAATATATTAATAAACGACAATGTGAGTTTTCAAATATCCTGCATATATGTATGTCGATTATTTTCATGCTTTGTTGGCTGTTTTTATTGCAAATTAGCTAAAGTACCTGCCATTGCCTGGAGAAATGCAATTAAACACTATGGTAATTAAATGCGTTGTTGATAACAAATCACTACAACCTCAACATATGATCTTCATAACACATATTACTCGATCTCTCAGGAAAAAAAAAAAACCCCCACGCAGTGTATAAGCACAAGACCCGATCAGGCCTGAAGGCCAATTATCTGGTTTCATCTGGGGTCAAATTTTGTTGTATCCAAACATAGCCCTTGACCTTCCTCTGGATGAAAGAGGAGGCCATGCAATGTTTGGTCGCACTGGATCCTGCTTAGAATGGACTTATTACACACACACACACACACACACACACACACACACACACACACACACACACACACACACACACACACACACACACACACACCTTTCAGTTTGGCTTCCCATGAACACAAATGTGCATGTAAGTTTGATTTATGGAGTATTTGAACATTCTGATTGATATATTATCTCTTGCAGGGAAGGATGCAATAGAACTTGAGTCATTCAGATTGAACCAGCAATGCAGAACCGAAGAAAGACAAAAACTGTTTGATATGGCTGCGAAGGAATACGTCAAGGTTACGGACACACGAGAAAAAGGTGGAAAATGCAAAAAGGTATTAGAAAAGGACGAGGGGGCCGAGGAAAAGCAACAAGTAAGACAAACAATGGAATCGGACAAGGATTTGATGGCGTACGTGGACAAACTATGCAGTGAAGATTCCTTAAATCAGGTAAGTTCTGGTTCACCCTCCCCACCCCACGCCCCCCCTCAACCCCTTTGTTGTTTCTTTGAGGGGAAAACGGCTGACTAATAAATAATAAATAAAGCCACAGTTTAAATGTTGATATTCTCAGGGTTATCCATGATTTATTTATCCATCCGCATATTATGATGTACCTGTTGATTAGATGAGGAGGAAAGTGTAAGGCTGGTTGGAGGTTTACCTGTTTTTGTATGTGCCGGGCAAAAGATGAGACTAAATCCGTGAATGAGAATCTTCATTATTTTTCAATGTAACCTCAATTAGAAGGTCATCACCTGCTTCTGTGCAGTTTGAACAGATCAAATTAATCAGAGCTCCAACATCCTCGTACTATTAATGTGCAATTGGTCACCGGTTTTGACACCAATACCATTTTTTCCCGAAGGAATGGGGAGGCTATTGTGATCAAAATGTGTGTCGGTGATTGTGTGAATAGAACACACACACACACACATATATTACACACACACACACACACACACACACACACACACACACACACACACACACACACACACACACACACACACACACTTTTGCATCCTGACTCTTCCACCCTTTCAGGTTCATAATAGACAAGGCATTTTTACTCGTCGCTTGATGATGGGTTAAAATAAAAGATAAATATGTACCTCACAAACATTCTGCTCTATTTACTCCATGTATGCCCAAAGTCATCTGCCATCCGTGTTTGAAAGTTAGTTAACACCTTTCGCCGCCAGTCGGCCATATTGGATCTGATCTCAAAAAAGAATGAGGTGCATATGTAAGCCATTAATTCATTATCTGTGTGCAAAGTTTGAATAAAATCAGTAAATACATGTCCGAGAAAGGGTTGAGGACGTGTTCAACATCGGGTTTTTTTACAACTAAAATGGCCGCCAGTTGGCCGTCTTTGATCACATCAAGTGAAACAAAATGATGTGCATATGTACACCATGTATCGTCTTTTTGCCAAGGATGAACACAATCGGTCCATCCATGTCCGAGATATGGTTGCGGACAGACCCACGCACGGACGAGCTCCAATCCATAAGCCTCCGTTTCGGACTATCCAACGGGGACTAATAATTGTGAAAATGAAGTGAAGAGGGATGGGGGCTTGGGAAAATATGGATCAGAGATGGGTTGGGGATGAAAGGGGGAAAAACGGGGATTTTTTTTTTTGTATACAAGATCGAGGCTCGTGTAAGAGCTAACATCAATCACAAAAAAAAAACAGACACACAAAACATACAAAAAAGGGAGCGGGAGACAAGATGGGGAGAGATGGGGAAGCACACAAGTACAACAGCAGAGAACAGGGACATCGGGAGATCTGTGGGAGGGAGAGGGCTTGGGGGGAGGAGGCATGGGAATGGGGGTGGGAGAGGTACAAAACACTGACACTGCTAGGACTTCCAGGAAAGAAGTCGGAATTTCAAAAAAAGTGGATCTGGAGTGAATTAACGGGGGTAGAAAAGATCAAGGTTTTGGATGGGGGAAGATAAGAGATGGTGGTGAACAGCTGTTTTAAAGACCTGGAGGGAGGAGTGGGATTGAAGAGAGTGGGGGAGTTTGTTCCAGAGGCGGGAGAAAAGAGGAATGAAGGAGTGAAGGTGAACAGAGAGTCTTGATTTTGGCAGTTTCACCAGAAGAGGTCTGGCAGTTTCACCAGATCAGTGCGTCAAATGGTTCATCAAGACGAGATCCGGCAGGCAAGTTCAGTATAATTTCTGTACAAGGTATGGAAGGAATCCCCCATCATGGATGAGTATTAAAAGTGGTACAAAAGGTTTAAGGAGAACGGAAGTTTTCAGAAACAGAAAAGTACAGGTCGACCAGGCACAAGTGCAACAGATGTTTAACGTTGAACTAGTGCATCAATCATTTCAACAAAGTCCCAGAAAATCAATCGGACACACATCTAGAGAACTGGGACTACCAACCACCACTGTACACAGGATTTTGTATAAAAGACTGAAGCTTTATGCCTATGAGGTACAGATTCTGCAAGAACTCAAACCAAATGACGGATACAAACACAAGGCGTTTGCCTTGGAAATGCTCAGTCACATAGAGGATGACGAAGATTACCTGAAAAAGGTCATGTTCACAGATGAAGCTTGATTTCATGTATCGGGGAAGGTCAACCAGCACAATGTGAGGATCTGGGCCTCTGAAAATCCCAACGTGGTCATTGAACACATATGCGCCAGTGCAAAGGTCAATGTGTGGTGTGGCCTTCTCCATGACCACTTGGTGGGTCTGTTTTTCTTTGCGGAGGATACAGTGACCTCAATAATTTACATGAACCTGTTGGAAGGGTTCGCCTTCCCACAGATTGAAGACTTGCAATCAGATGTCAATTTTCAACAGGACGGTGCTCCCCTTCATTGGCCCGTAGTCGTTCGAGCCGTCCTAAATGAAAAATTTCCAGGTCGCTGGATTGTCCGAGACACACCAACTGCCTGGCCCCCATAATCACCAGGCATAACCCCCCTTGATTTTTTTTTCTGTGGGGTTTGTCAAAGATGTTGCGTAAAACACCCTGTACTCATTTTTCCCATCTCACCAATATCATTCATACATCCGTTGCCAAGTTATGCTCTTCCATGCTACCAGCTATTCTATTTATCGACCTAATAAGGTTTGGTTCTTCCAATTATGTATGAAACTGTAAAACTAAGATTATATACTGCACTACACAGCTTGTGTGCATTTGCACTTCAGCATTATCGTTCTTTAATACAATGAATGGTTCCAATTTGTTTTTTGTCCAACCTCTTTCCTTACAAAATTGCAATGTTAAATAAGCTTCTTTCTACAAAGGCCTAGTTTGCTTGTGGACAAAATACAGCCATGTCACTGTCTATACTTTCCTTTGCTGAACAGGTGGAGCAGGAGATTGATCCAGGATTCTTGGAGTACATTTTAGAGGAAGGTGGAGAAGAAAAGAAGAGGCAGTTAACGAGGTGGATGAATAGTATAACATGTGAGACGACTCTGATAGAAGAGGTACAGACACAGCTCATTCTATCCAACTTAGGTCTTTACTGATTACACCGAGGTTCGATAGAAAATACATGGCAAGGATCAACGTCGTGGATTTCAAAGCAAAAATATTTAACTAACATATTTTTTTAAACATCACTATTGTTACATTCAGGGTTTGGGATTTTGATGTAATTCAGGTTTTAACATTGCTCCATTCGTGGTAAGGCTGGTAAAAAAATTTTTCCTGTTTATCATCACTTTTTTTCACAAAAGTGGGTAGGGCGGGAGGTTTTTTTTTTTTTTTTTTTTTTTTCAGAGTGAAATTTTAATGGATTATTCAACGCACAATATGTTTTTTTCTTAAATATACTTGATCGGACATACATGATGAATCATGTTCTGATTTCTAAACTAGTAAACCTTCGTAAGTACGCACTGATACGATTCAAATAAAGAAAATAAAGAAACCTATGTCACATTGAGTTCCGTTTACTTTTAATATTTGC
This sequence comes from Myxine glutinosa, assembly GCF_964187855.1. Lineage (NCBI taxonomy): Eukaryota > Metazoa > Chordata > Myxini > Myxiniformes > Myxinidae > Myxine > Myxine glutinosa. The sequence goes on from NC_136271.1 coordinate 113,988,594, forward strand.
TGATACATATAACAATGGTCGACCAAAACTTCGGCTTTTAAGAATAATGTCCGGTTGCCATACATGTATCTATCAGCAGCTATTGCCATATAGCATTCATACATATTTGACGAGAATTCCTCGCCACGAAATATCACTTCATGGTACCGGTACGTGCATATTGAGCAGTTTGGTAAACATGGAAGAGGACATAAACCACATCAAAAGAATGTCTGATTCACGTTTATATGTCTATCTATCAGCAGCTACTGACCAGCGTTCCACATTCGTGTTTATACACCTATCAATCAGCAGCTACTGCTATTATAGCACTCGTACATGTTGAGTAGAGTTCAACACCAAGAGAATGTTGGTTGCCGTTTATTCATGTATCTATCATCACCTACTACATGTAGTGGTAGCGCTCGTTTCATTTTTGACGAGAAATCCACAGCAATAATTATCACGTGAGGCTCTCCCGTTTGCCGATGATATTTGGCTTCTCCTTCAGAATACCAACTGCAACTACTTCTTGAACTTCCGAGTGGGCCTCTTCTCGGCAGTAGGACTCTTAGTCTTAGAGTCTTACCGCAGGTACTGCATATCGGATATGACTCATCTGTGGTACTCAGCTCCTCAACACAGCCACAGAAATAGCACACATCTTCATAGCCAGCATAGCGGTCTTCATAGCGGTCCATGTAAATAGCGAGCGAGGGGGAAAACCCGCACACAAAAACATTCAACAACAACAACAACAACAACAACAACAACAACAACAACAACGTACATTAAAACGGTTATATTTCTTACCATCAAGCGTTCCTGACACGAGCTCATAATACAGTTCGTCCAGTGATATTTTCTGGCACTTTGACACCAACCCAGGCCTTTAGAACACTGCACGTTCGCCGAATTTGGCAAACAACGAACGCCATTTTCTTTCAAACTGTCGCGCACATGTAACTTGGCTCAGACTTGGCTTTGTACACGAGCACATACACAAAGACTTGGCTTTGTACGCGAGCACATACACAAAGACTTGGCTTTGTACGCGAGCACATACAAAATTCGAACCTGTTTTCCACTGAGCGGGAATGGTACTGACTTCGTGAGGGAAAAAAAAAAAAAAAAATTTTTTATGGGCGGGCTACTTTTATGGGGCGGGCGGCGATGATAAACAAGAATTTTTTTTTAACCAGCCTAAGGATGTAGAATGACTCTTTTGTATTGAGATTAATGTTGAGAGAGTGAGAGAGATAGTCCTTCATGTGTTGCGTATTACCTCCTCAAACCCCGGTTACGGTGCACCTCCGAGTCTGGAGCGGGAACACGGCAGAAAGATTTGATATTTTGCGTGTTCTAATAAACCATGGTAAAACCACACCAAGGCAATTGTAGAACAAAACAAGTAATTGCATTAATAACTCTCACAAACAGAATAATAACACTATTAAAGAAAGTACCATGAAAATGTCACTTGCATCAAATGAACAATACATATGATGGTACCATCATTCCACAATGCTCTCAAAGCAATGAACTCACGATACGCCAACCGTGAGTAGAATGTAACATTCCCCAAAGTCCAGGCACGGATCCCCACACAGGGTGAAGGTCGAGGTCGTGCAGAACGGCAAAACAACAGGCAGGTATTGGGGCGGCTGTGGATGAGGAGTTACGAGGTGAAAGGTCGATTATGGGAATTGAGCCGATATGTAAACCAACGGCAATCAACACGATGAGGTCGATATGGAAATCCCAACGGCAAAACAAGATGCACCAAGCGGACAGCCTCTTCTTCTTCGAGGACAAAATGGCATGTAGGCATAATGGCATAATGGAGGCATAATATATGGAATACAAAATGGAATACATGGAATAATACATGGAATACATAATATACATGGAATACATAATATATGGAATACAAAATACAATACAAAATGGCATAATGGAGGCGCTTGATTTGTCCAACGATGACTCACACTTGGTGATAAAACCTGAGACGCAGGTGTAATTGCACTCACAATATAGGACGATGTCGCAAACAATCCCTTTCACAGGAAACCTCAACTCATTCGCGACCAATATATAAAAACAAGTCTTCTCGCAGCCTCGACATGACTCAGCTCTCTCCTCCTCTCTCTGCCTATATCCATCTCTCTTCTTCCGGTCTCTTTGCCACGTTTTCCTTTTTCCTTCACAAATATTTATTTTTACCTTTTACTAAAGTCATCTCCATTTCACACAAAAATCTTAACAATATTATCTGAAACAAAAATCCTACAAGTATATAATAACAACAATTGACAAAACTCAGGTGGTTTGATATCCGTTTGTTTTGTCATTAGTGTTAGCTCTTACATGAGCCTCGATCTTGTATACAAAAAAAAAAATTTTAAAAACAATTTGCTGTTAACTGACGCTCTCCATCCAACTTAACAGCTTCAGCAAAACTGCAACGAAGAATGGGAGAAACTCTCCAAATCCAGATGTGCAAATCTGATACACACATAGCCAACAAGGCTCCAAGCTGTAATCGCTGACAAAGGCGCTTCTACGAAGTATTGACGCAGGGGGCTGAATAATTATGTAAATTAGATATTTCTGTATTTCGCTTTCAATGAATATGTAAAATTTTCTAAAAACACGTTTTCACTTTGTCATTGTGGGTTATTTTGTGTAGATTGGTGATGAAAAAAAATCTCAATTAAAGCTATTTTCATTTCAGGCTGTAACAACAAAATATGAAAAAGGGCAAGGGGTATGAATACTTTCTGAAGGCATTCAGATTAGATCGTAGCTGCTTGTTTCACACATTTAGTGAAATGTAACGTTTGTTCCAGGGGGAAATGTGGATCAACTGCACATGCTGGATAGTGTAGCATGTTTTCTCATAAAGAGAAAGCGTTGTTCCATTGATGAGCTCTTACACGAGCCTCGATTCTGTTTTTACATTAAAAAAAAAAATTCACTGATGAGAAAACGTTCCTTTTATCTTACAGTATGTGGATATCGAGTACAACATGGAAAATCTAAAGGTGTTAGCAAGGGATTCAATAATCTTTATGCCCTTTGGTTTAAAAAAAAAGCATGACAGTTGCCCGTCTACACTGTACCCAAATATCAATGAAGTATCTCATGAATAATGAATACTGTTTCACTGTGCTTATTTTCTACAATTGAGAACCTCATGATGCATGTTTGTGTTTGTATTTGTAGAGGATTTCTCAGCAAGTGGTGAACAGTTCACAAGCATTCCCGACTGAGGGTGAAGAGATCCCACCCATCCTGGAATGGTCAGAGGGGAACAAAGACGATTCACCTGGGCAAATCGATGATGCGAGTAGGAAAAGGAAGAAAAGGTTACCACAAACAAGTGGGAAGAGTAGAAGAGTAGATGGAAAGGTGGAAGTACATGGCAGCAAAAAACAAAGATCTTTTGCAGGAAGAAAGTTTAGTGAAGGGGAGAGTTCAGGGGTTGGAGCTAGAGGTGGTAGCGAAAAGAGACGAAGAGGAAAAGGGTGGAGGAATAAAGGCCAGCAGATTGGAAACGGAAAAAGACAGTGTAATGTTTAAAGAAGCAAAGAGCAAAACTTGTACTAGTGTAGCAGCATAGCAAACCTGTTTAGTGGGGCGGCTTAGCCCAAATATTCAAAAGAATTGTGCATTTTGTGATACAAGCACCAAATTTGGCACAAATGTACATTAATATGTTGCGAACATTTTCAGATATTGGGCCACTTGAAATTCTCTCTTTATGTCCGCCATATTGGATTTCAAAATGGCCGCCACTTGAAATCTACATTTGCTATTATCTCTGGACGTAATGCAGCTATTGACTTGATTCTGGTATCTAAATGTATGTTTTTGGGGGCAAGGAATCCAATGGTACCAATTTCAACTTAATATTATCTATCACAGTCTGTTATATAATTTTATTTGGAAATTATCTAGGCAAATATTGGATTCAACACAATACTTTGAAAAGAATGTCTTAGTTCTGTAAATGTCTTAGGTATAATACTGACATGCTACATGGTCTAGTATTTGAGGAGACGGAGACACTGACCAAACCTGACCAATCAAAGAGAAAAGACATTGGGAGTGGGTACAGTTCACTCGCAGAGAACTTGGTCAAATTCAGTGAACTTGGAGAGCTTCCAGGATCATTTCACCTGGAAAGACTCGATGATGGTCATGGCATTGAAGCTGCGATGGTTGCACACGGTGCAAAATATCATCAGACATGCAGGCTCCAGTACAACAACACCAAACTGCAGAGAGCACAAAAGAGAGCACTCAAGAAAGAATGTGAGAGCGATGAGGAACAAGCTGCATGCAAACGCACCAGGTTACATTCACGCTCATCGAGTACAGAGAAGAAGGTCCCAGAAAATTGTTTCTTCTGTGAACAACCTGCTGGGGCTGACAGTCTTCGGAAAGCTGCAACATTCCAAATGGACAAACGGGTGCGTGCCTGTGCAACCCTTCTTGGTGATACAGAACTGCTGGGCCGTCTCAGTGGTGGGGACATGATAGCGTTGGACGCCCAGTATCACCCACGGTGCTTGATAGGACTTTACAATCGCACAAGAAAGGCCCAGTCAACAGGATCACAGGACACAAAACAAGAGCGAGCAATGTCGGCAGTTGTCTTCGCTGAACTCGTCCTCTACATTGAAGAAACCAGACAAGATGAGGAGACGGCACCAGTATTCAGATTGGCTGACCTTGTCCAGCTCTATCAGTCCAGAATGGAACAGCTAGGAGTCCAGCTCGACACGAGAGTCCACTCCACACGACTGAAACAGAGACTGTTGGCTCAGTTTCCTGACATGCGGGCACACACCAAGGGGAGAGACATCCTGATGGCATTTGAAGAAGATGTCGGTGCTGCTCTTGCCAAAGCCTGCGAGCTGGACAGTGATAGTGATGCAGTCCATCTTGCCCATGCTGCACAGATTGTTCGCCGTCACATGTTTGGAGAAGCCAAGCCCTTCACAGGATTCCCTGAAGTATGTCAAGAAGAATCTGTGCCACCGTTGCTGCTTGCCCTAGTCAGTATGATCCTAGAGGGACCCAGCATCAAGGAACAGATGGCAGACACTAACCCTGCAGCAATTGCCACAGCTCAGATACTGAAGTTCAACAGCATCAAACACAAGCGAACACGTGGCACCACATCATCCACCAGTGTCAGGCACAGTGTTGCACAGGAGACCCCACTTCCAATATACATAGGGATGATGCTGCATGCTCATACACGCAAGAAGGAATTGGTCGACAGACTGTCACACCTTGGCCTGAGCATCTCCTATGATAGAGTGCTCCAGCTCTCAGCACAGATGGGCAACAGTGTCTGCCAACAGTTTCACAGAGAACGAGTGGTCTGCCCTCCGAAGATGCATGGCAAAGTGTTTACAACTGCCGCTGTAGACAACATAGATCACAACCCCAGTGCAACAACATCAAAGGACTCCTTCCATGGTACCGCTATCTCCCTCATACAACATCCTTCTTACACTGGTGAAGGAGTGGATCGGAGTATCGTCATTGTTGGAGGATCTGGGGATGCACGGTCCAAGACAGTCGCCCCCTTGCCGCACTACTACACTGATGTACCCCCTGTCACTAGCAGCATCAAGAAGTCGCCTGTCCCAGCTGCTAAAGTGGCGTCATTGACCAGAGGAGACTTCAAACAGCAGACTGATGAAGAATACCAATGGCTAGGCAATGCAAAGCGAGTCCTGGAAGACAACACTGGTACAGTGGACAATGACAACACATCTTGGGCTGCATTTCATGCCAGCCGACAGCCACCAGATGCTCGAGTCATCTGCCCCACGTCGCTGCTTCCACTCTTCCTGGAGAGTGCCCACACAGTGGCCATGATCCGGCACTCAATGGACGTCGTGAAGAATGCTGTGGAACACCTGAACTGTCAAGGACTGGAGAAGGACAGTACACACCTTACTGGACCAGGCTAACTGAGGCAGCTCACAGCTGCATTGAGCTGGTTTCTTGCAAGTGCAAGAAAGGGTGTGTGTGAGGCGCTGCAAGTGCAAAAAGGCTGCCCTTCAGTGCACAGCCCTCTGTGTGTGTGAAGGGGACTGCACATGACGATGAGTCAACAACATACATGTACTTGTGGCAATGCTGAACTTGTTAACATGACACTGTTTATGTACACGTATCTTCAGTACCGGTATATACCTAGCCTCAGATACCAGTACACCTAGCCTCAAATACTAGACCATGTAGCATGTCAGTATTATACCTAAGACATTTACAGAACTAAGACATTCTTTTCAAAGTATTGTGTTGAATCCAATATTTGCCTAGATAATTTCCAAATAAAATTATATAACAGACTGTGATAGATAATATTAAGTTGAAATTGGTACCATTGGATTCCTTGCCCCCAAAAACATACATTTAGATACCAGAATCAAGTCAATAGCTGCATTACGTCCAGAGATAATAGCAAATGTAGATTTCAAGTGGCGGCCATTTTGAAATCCAATATGGCGGACATAAAGAGAGAATTTCAAGTGGCCCAATATCTGAAAATGTTCGCAACATATTAATGTACATTTGTGCCAAATCTGGTGCTTGTATCACAAAATGCACAATTCTTTTGAATATTTGGGCTAAGCCACCCCACTATACGTATATGTAAGATAGAGAGAGTTGAGCTTAAGAGTTGTGAGAGGGAAAAAAGAAAGAGAAAGGCAAAGATGAAGAGCAACTCAGCAAGTAAGCGCAGAAGATTGAGATTCTGACAATTGGATTAGTGACTGGAGCAGGAAGGCAAGAATCTACAAACCAAATGAAGGAAGTGAAGAGTAAAATGGTTTATGTACATTTTGGAATTGAGAAAAGGCTTTCAGTGAAGAACAATATTAAGATAGAAAGATTTTATTAAAATGAAAACTGTTATTTCAAATTTCGATAATAAACAATAGATCACAAATTGTGTCATGCATGTCTTAATACACGACAACCACACGCCGAATACACAACCACGACTAAACCTTTAAAGCCCCCAATTATTTCCCACTTTAGTGTGGGGTCGGCTACCTGATTGCTGACGGTATAAAGGGGCACTTGAAAATAAATTATCACGTGAACAGATGATTGCTGATAGTTTAGCTCAACAGAAAACAAATGCATGGAACTTGGCATTTTTAACTCACCTGGACTCTAGCACGGTGAGCTTATGCGATCGAGCAGTCTCCCGCAGGTAAGTCAGTCAGTCAGTGAGTCTAAATACTTGTCAATGTCGCTTGAACCAAACACGATTTTGATGAAACTTGGCCACATATTTTGTCTGATGCCGAACGAAGGTGCACTGACCGCATCAAAATCTATGCTCATTAATGGGTTGAAATCAGGCCTAAAACAATAAAATAATTCCGCCCTAACCTATAGAGGGCATTGCATCACCAGAATAGCCCGCACTCGACCAAAAACATGACCTGGAACCGGTAAAAACATGTATCGCTGTATTCAGCAGAGAGGGGCTCACATTCAACTGATCACGGCCTGTTATAGATATGAGGGCTGTTATAAATACGGGGTTTGTTTGATTTTTGGGGCCTGGGTTTTGTCAATTTTTGCTAATGTTCAATTCGGAGATCACTTCGTCCAGCGTAATGCGACGGTTTTCCCTCAGCACGCGTCAACTCCTGCAACCATTTCTGGTGTGTCAGCTGTGTGAGGTTTTGCTAAATCACTCCTCCCATCAGTCATGGAAAAGAAAATGTGTTGTGTTTGAGTGGAAGATTTGAAACCCTTTGTGATTCTTCCCAATCTAAATCCTCTGTCTTTCTTTCTCTTCCTATCCTTCTCAATCAATGTCTCTCTCACCACACCTGTGAATAACCTCTTTTTCATCTGTGTTGAACCATCCTCCCAACAGAGACAACTCTATCTACATCTACATCTGTCTCAGACAACATGGACAAACTTTTAACCACTCATCTCAACTTGATTGACTGCAAGGAGGCATCTCTTCAGGACTGGTCTCCCATATCTATTGCCCCTGACATTAATTCAGCTTGGGAATTCTTCCACAAAATCCTGCTCTCTCTCATGCACAGAATCACCCCATCTGTCTTCAATTATCCTACCCTTCTTCCTGCCCATGGTACACTGAATCCAGTAATGAAGTAGTTGCTCTGAAACAACTTGTCTTCTCTTCCTGGAAGGCAAATCTGACCGAAAGCAATCTCAGTGCATTCCAAAAATCCACAATAAGCGAGTCCACTCTCAAGAGAGCCAGAAAACATCAATCCAACCTCAAGGATTAACTTTCACATTTATCTCCCCCCTCTAAATCCTGTTGGCACTTTGTTGAGTCTGTCTCTGATGCATGCTCTCCTTCCATCCCTTCCCTCTCTTTAAATGGCACCACAGCTGACAACTTGTGAGAAGGCCGAATGCCTCAATTTTTTTGCTTTCAAATCTTGTGTCCTATCCCCCCTCTCTCGGTACCCACTCCACCCAATCACACACAACCGCTCCCAGACTCTGTCTTTTGTACCCGAGAACGTTATTTCAACCCTCGACTACGATTCTGATACTGAACTGGACGGTATCACCTCACATGTCCTAAAAACCTGCTCTGTTGCTCTTGCACTTCCTCTCTCTGCCCTTTACACCCTGTTATTTGTACCAGGTAATCTTCCATCTGCTTGTAAATCTGCAAACATCTCTGCACTACATTAAGAAAAGAGGAAAACTGATCAGCTTTCTTACCATCATCAGCAAGGTCATGGAATCCATCAGAGTAGTTAATATGAAATCCTTCCTTTTCTCCAACAACCTCATCCCAAATCACCAATTTGGTTTCAGACCAGGTCACTCCACCTTGGACATGCTGCTTCTACTTACCCAACAAGCCCTCAATGTCAAACATGAGATCAGGGGCATCTCTCTGGATATATCTCATGTTTCTGATAGAGTCTGGCATTCTGTCTTACCCTCCAAACTGTCTGCCTATGGAATCCAAGGCCAATTCCACAATGGTTTGCTGATGCCCTCTACTCTCATAGCCAATGTGCGGCACTTGACGGAATCCTTTTATCTCCTCTCCCTGTCAAGGCTGGAATGCCCCAAGACGGTGTTCTCGGCCCATTCCTTTCCCTGATCTTCATCAATGATCTCTCTGACTCTCTGGAAAACCCCCTTTATCTATTTTCTGATGGTTCCACCCTGTGCAATGACATCCCTCATCCTTCAGACAGGCAGGCAGCAGCCTCTTCCCTCTCTTCAGACCATAAAAATATCACAAACTGGTCAAACACCTGGAATATGTGTTTCAATCCAGACAAATGTCATACTCACGATCTCTCTCTCTCTCTCTCTCTCTCTCTGAAAGGACCGTCTGGCAAACCCTCCCATCTACCTTCTTGGCAATCGTCTTGAGGAAGTTCAGTCATTCAAACTCCTGGGTCTCACTATAAGCCATGATCATTCTTGGGCAAACCACATTTTAAAATTGGTGTTCAAAGCCAGCTGCTGACTGGGCATCCTCCATCATACAAAGTCCTCCCTTGGTACACCTGAACTCCGATCCACCTACAAGGCCTTCATCCACAGTTTGATGGAGTACTGCTCTACCATCTGGGCTGGCTACCCTGCCTCGCACCTTGCTCAGCTTAATACAGTGGAATCCAAGGCTCTTAGGATCATTGGAATCTCTCACGCTGAAGCAGTCCATCACTTAGCCATTGCAGACAACTCTGGTGTTCTCTCTGTCTTTTGGGTCTTGCACCCTCTGCTATTGCCGTGCTTTGTCCTCCCCAGGTTTCTACAGGGCTCACACGGTCCACCATCAACCCCCTTCTGGTGAACCTACCAAAATCCAGGATTACTGCTCACCTCCACTTGTTTGTTCGTCTTTTTCCCCACCTGTGGAATCAACTTCCACATCCCTCTTCAATCTCATTCTTCCCTTCACGTCTTCAAGACAGATGTTCACCACCATGTCAGACTGTCCCCAATCCTAAAGCATGATCTTCTCGAAACTCAATAACCCCACCCAGTTCACCTCTCCTACCAATTTTCCCTCCTTGGAGTTGACTTCTGTATCCATTTTGTCCACCCCTTGCATGCGTGTTTTGCGTCCTGTTTATGTCAGTACAATCCCGATCCGTTCACTGTACTGTACTAGCTCTTCCATGAGCCTCGACTTTGTAGGCAAAAAAAACCCCCATTACAAAACCCACATTACAGAACGAGTTCAATCGATTATCAGCATCAAACAGCGCAGACCATGAATACAAATCCCATCAAGCGACAAACATTATCACGCAGAGCCAAGCCGTGCACCCTGGTCGACAGTATCACTGGAGGAGCTGGAATTGCTCAATGAGAAGCCTGGTGATGGCTTAACGGTTAAGATAGCTGGCTTGAGATCTTAGAGTCCTGAGTTAAATCCCGTCGTGCCATTGAAATAACAAGGTGGGTTCATTCAGCCTGTCATCCTTCTGAGATTGGTAAAATGAGTACCAGCTTACTGGTAAAAGGGGGAAAATTGCATCAGCGGCACAGCCGCACCTCCAGAAATAATGGATCCAAGCAAGTAGCCACAGGCTGCATACGAACCACCACACAATGAGCATCGCTGGGAGACAGGACAGACCAATGGGGAGACAGCCCTCCAGTTGGTTCGAACTACATGGAACAAGAATCCAAGGACCAAAATAACACTTGCCAGTGCAGTTTGATGCCGGTCGGTCCCTAAACTCAGCCTCTCGCCGGAACAATACAAGGCAGGAGAATCCAAGAGCTCAGGACTTTTTGCCCACGACTGGGGAAAGTGAAGTCAAGGATGAACCTGTGAGGCTGAATCTCCGAGAACGAACGGGTTGGTGACGTGGTGCAGTGGAGAACTGACGGGCTGTGGCGTTTCCCAGGATACACTGGCCAAACACATTCACTTTCTGTCTGTGGCGTTCATTACATCTAATTTGTTCACTTTGAACGCACAAGTACTCAACCATACGCCATCATTCCTTTATGGGAATGGTTTACTGACTCGCATATCACAATTTCTTCTAACACCTTAAAGCAGCTCTCCCTACAATGCGCACCACATCCTATATCCTTCTCTTCTTCCTCACCCTCCCCTTATTCACGTTGGGCCCAACCACCATTGGGACCTGCCAATACACCATCTTCCTCTCTCACTATCATTCTTAACTGCTTTTCCCCAGAATGATGAGGCGCCTGCCGTGTGTAGAATCATGAGACATTGACTGGCCAAGAGGGCTTACAAGTTAGGGGTAAGAGCTTTCTCGTGTGACACTGCTTGCTTGTAAGGTAGTGCCTTTGCCAATTCCTTGATAAACTGCTCGATCGTCTCTCCATTGATGAGACCATAATTTGTACGAGTAAAAGAGAGTTCTGCCCGACGTTTCGTTGTGGTCCGAGATTAGCAAGCATCCTATTTACAGTATCGCTCAGCCGTTTTGATTGACAGCAGTGGGGCATTGAGAGCATAGTACCCCATCTGGGGGGTTTAATTCGCCAGAAAGGTAAAACTGAGTTAGACGATGGACCCTGCCTGAATTAATCCTCTTAGTCTGCGCTTGTGGTTGCTTAGCAACACTTCGCGCCAGGAGTTATCTGCGGCCCGTCGGCTCCAGAAGTCATCAGCCAGGAGGTGGGTCCAAGAAGTCCTATCGCAACCCCCACCAAACCCATAACATAATGTATGTATGCTCTATGTCTCTGTTCTATGTCAGAATGTATGTATGCTCTAGGTCTCGCATATACCCATTGATTGCACAGCTGGTCTAACGCCACAACCACAATTGTAATTTTAAACACAATTGTAATTTTTTTTTTGTATACAGAATCGAGGCTCGTGTAAGAGCCAACACATTAAACATGAAAACATGCACAGACACATAAAACATACAAGGAAGGGAGCAGGAGACAAGAGGGGGAGAGAGAGAGGGGAGCACACAAGCACAACAGTAGAGAACAGGGACGTCGGTAGATATGTGGAAGGGAGAGGGCTGGGGGGGAGGGGAGAGGTACACGGTATAAAGAAAATGACCACCACTATGAATTACAGGAAAGAAGTTGGAGATTGAAAGAGGGGGATTTGGGGTGTTTTAACAGGGGTAGATCAAGGTTTTGGGTGGGGAAAGATAATAGATGGTCGTGAACAGCTGTTTTAAAGATCTGGAGGGAGGAGTGGGATTGAAGAGTGTGGGAGTTTGGTCCAGAGGTGGGAGAAAAGATGAATGAAGGTGAGCAGAGAGTCTTGATTTTGGCAGTTTCACCAGAAGAGAATTGCTGGCAGATCTTGTGCGTCCTGCAGGAATATTTGGGGGACAGAGCAGGGGGAGCTAGGCCAGAGAGGAGTCGGTAGAAGATAGAAATACCACCAACCTGCCTGCGGTGAGCGAGTGAAAGGCCCTCAGATTCAGCTTCATCGTGGGAGATTACAGTGATTCGGAAAGCTTTGGTTTCTACAGTGTGATGCCGAGCTAGGTGTGAGGCAGGAGCACCAGCCCAGAGGGGAGAGCAGTACTCCATCAAGCTGCGGATGAAAGCTTTGTACGTGGTGAGGCACTCAGAGGTGCCAAGGAAGGACTTCGAACGACGGAGGATGCCCAGACGGCGACTGGCTTTGGAGGCCAGCTTGGAAATGTGGTTTTCCCAGGAAAGATCATGGCAGATAGTGAGTCCCAAAAGCTTGAGTGACAGAACTTCTTTAAGGATGGTTGAGAAAGTAGATGGGAGGGTTTTCCAGACGGTCTTTTCCGAGAGACACTGTGAGAGTGTGAGATTTGTCAGGATTGAAAGACATGTTCCACTTGTTTGACCAGTCTATGATTTTGTCGAGGTCTGCAGAGAGTGAAGAGGCTGCTGCCTGCCGAACTGAGGGGTGAGATATGGAGCGGCAAAGAGTCGAGTCATCAGCAAAGAGATAGAGAGGATTTTCCAGAGCATCAGAGATCATTGATGAAGAACAGAAATAGCACTGGTCCCAGAACACTGCCTTGAGGATCTCCAGCCCGGACAGGAAGGGGAGTAATTTGAGAATAAAATAAAAATAAACCAATCAGAATTATTACCAAATCGGAATAAACCAAAAGCCGATTTACGTCGAGTCTATTTGCGTCATTTTGATTGAATGCCGTTAACACATTATGGGGCAATAGTCAATTTAAGTCATGCGAGTCCAAAATAACATCGTTCAAAAATTAAGTACAGTACTGTTGTGCTTCTTGCGAAAAATTTCAATACAGTGGTGTGCGGTCTGCCAGTGCAACAGCAATGTCGCCCGCTGGTGGAGAACAGACAACATGGCAAGTGTTCAGTGGATGCAGTCGCTTTACCTCCCAGTCTCACATGTTTCACCCTGTGGTGAAGTGTACCACGTATGTCCATGATGTACTCGACCCTCGTTAGTGGGGCTTTGGCCATTATTAGTAACATGTAAAAGGGGTTTGAGATAACCCCCCCCCCCCCCCCCCCGTTAGTGTGGCAGGGTAAGTGAAGGTTAAGTTAAGTTGGTGTGACCAAATTTCTTTTCCTGGCAACGCATCCCTCTCCTCATAGCACAATGCACTGTATATGGGAATAATCATATTCGAATAACGTCACAATTTTTAGGAACACATGCACAACGTAAATCGGCTACTTTCTCGATATAACCACGACATATATATGCACAAGCATTATGCATATTGTTACTTCATGTGGGCACAACACAGGTTATTTTTTTATTTTTCGGGAATAGCCGAGGCAGCGGGGCGGGGTACTCTGCCAGTTACAGGAACTCTTCACCACATCTCATCCACAGGTATTTCTTGCATTTCCGCGAGTCGAATTTGCATTCAGAAACAATTATGGTCAACCGCTTTGAAATTTCTCCCACCACCCCATCCCCTGCAATTTCCCATATTTTTCTCCTTTCGAAAGAAATGGTGACACCGACGGTGCCGATACCACTCCGTCCCCTCGATAACCGCATGGAAGTAACAATAATACCAGTGGTAAATGCACAAAGATGAACTACAGTTTTTGCAGTTGTAAAATTAAGAGCTGCGACGAAGATGTCAGTTTGTCTTTGTTCCAAATAAAGCAATTACTGGGACAACAAACAATGCAGTATTTCAAGTAACACTTGTATTACAACCTTTTTGTCCAAATCCAAAGCAAGGTATGCTGCAAGGACCTCAAATTCGAGATAATTACGGTTTTTAAATATTTCATGTACTCATTCTGTATCAAAATGCATGGTCGTGGTGGTTTAAGCTTGGCTTCCAAACTGCTTGGAGTAGCATGGGCAACAGTTTCACAAAAATGAACAGCTTCGGATCCTCAATTCAAACCACACACACAAACACACATATATCTTAGACTTAGAGCCCTCCCGCTAAACATATCCCTGGACTATCGTGTATATGCATTGTGCACATACAGCTGTGAAGACTCCAGACATATTTTTGTCCCTAAACAAAAACACTGAGAAAAATTTTAAAAAAACAATAGAGCAAAGCTTTTTACACGCAATTATCAATGTGTAAAAGTGGTTGCAAATGACCATGCCAGCCTCAAGCAAAATGTCTAGACATGAGCTGTCTGCTGCCAATTTCGTAACAAAAATAACCCTCCATCCTGATCTCCACAAGTCTAGACAATATTCTTCTATAGAAAACTACAAAACCTTGGTCACCAAAGTTCACCTCTGCTCATTTTGAGGTTACCTTAACCTTAAACCCACCCCCGAACCATCATTATTTGTTCGACAAGACATTCATCATTATGAGCTGATCGCAAGACCAGCTGCCAAAAAAAATTCCAAGCCATTTACCCATTTCTTCCACACACAAAAATAAAAAATGTCCACAATCCATCCGGACTGGTTGCAGTAGTAACAAAACAGCACATGACGCAGAGCCTTGCCGGGGTATATAGATTACAGTAGATCTGAGCACCAGTGCAGACTCACGGATAGCAGTTACTACAGCGTTTCATATTCCATTGGGAAAGTGCGACGTCAACAAATCACGCAGTAAATTCCCACATCCATAAATTGTGAAAAATACATTGGAAATGGTTCGTATGTAGAAAAGTTAACCGGTCTCATCATTTTTATTCATTTGCATGACTACGAGCAGGATAACTGGCACGGTGATGCAGACAGACACACACACACACACACACACACACACACAACCTTTTATGAGCAGTGGAGATGAGAAAAGTATGCCCCTCAACACACAGACACACACACACAGACAGAGACACACACACACACACACACACACACACACACACACACACACACACACACACACACACACACACACAACCTTTTATGAGCAGTGGAGATGAGAAAAGTATGGCCCTCAACACACAGACACACACACACAGACAGAGACACACACACAGACAGACAGACAGACACACACACACACACACACACACACACACACACACACACACACACACACACACACACACACACACACACACACACACACCTCTTCCCATCCCTTTGGAAACACGTGAGCAGGTGTACAACGCAAACAGGTGAACGCAGTCACCATTGTGCAGCCAATGAAGCAGTTCCTCATTCCCCTTGGTAACCGTTCAAACTGCAAACTTCCTTCAGGGTCAAGTCTGAAAGATGAAAATCTCCAACAGCAAAAATCTTGCAATTTAAGAGCACAAACAAAAAATGAAACTGCCTTTTTTTTTCTTCCCCGCCCCCCACCCGCCCCCCTTTTTATCAACACATCAAAGGTGAAACAACTTGTACGAGGATTTGTTTACACGATCAAATGCTAGCAGGTCACCACAAATGATACTCAAAATAGATGAATACGTTTAAACGTCCCAATGAACAGCAAGACAGGTAACTGGACACAATCTTGTTTATTGGGTCTCTCTGCCTTGCGTGCCCGCGTAATGCAGGGCAGCCAGGCAGGCAATACGCTCAGAGGGAGAAACAAAGAATAAGGGAAATTGCGGGAAAGGGGGGGCGGGGGTGGTGTGAGCAATACGGTGAGCAGAAGGGGTCGTTCCCATCTGCCAACATCATAGGTATCCTGCTCCGTTTGCACCCTGGGCAACCTACAATAAACACTCGACTCGCTCTTTCCTTCCTGGATGCAGAACAACAAGCCTTGGCTCCGAATCTCGGGGAGAGGGACACAGTCTTTACAATGAACCCAGCCAAAGGTACGGCAAAGTGACTTGTACTGCCACAAGTTTTGTACAAATGTTTTACATAATGCTATAAAAAAGCAAGACCCATAAGAAATGAAAAATCCCAAACCTTCATACTGTAAACAGCAGCTGAGGAGGGTGGGGAAGGGGAGGGATATATCCTAAATTGAGGACTTGTGGGCTGGGACAGGAAGGTCACCATGTCAGAGAAATGGAGCTCAGGGCCGTTAGGCTGGGAAAAGCAATGCCTGGCTCGGGAAGGTCCATTTAGACAAAGGCAAAGTCGAGGTTGAAATGCTTGTACTGGGACAGACGGGGGGAGGTAAAAGTGTGCCTGGGATGGGAACACCACACTTGGCCATGTTTGTCATCGAACGCCAAGCTTGGGAAAGAGAAGGGACGGCTCGTCCAGGCCAGACCCCGTTGCCCAGTGCATGGGAGAGTGTGAGGCCAGCCAAGCATGCCTACCCCGGGGAGGAGAACCGTTTTTCTCAGGGCTGGGAGCCGGCAGCAGCTGCCACGGGGGCAGCTACAGGTGTCCCGGGTGGTGGGAGCATGGGCTGAGATGATGTCAGACTGCCACGTGGCGAGTTCATCCCTGCCACAACGGTAAAAAGAAAGCAATTAGATTGCAGACCTTCACCAGGACTTGTTTTTATGGGGTGTTTGTATGGTATATATTGTGTTGGTGCAGTGTGCAGACGATGCATTTATGATGGTTGTTTATGTTGGTGTGACGGACAGACCGTTTCGGTTTTTTTGTATACATTCACTTTCCCAAAGTATGTATTTTATAGACGTATAAAATAGACTTGTATTTTATAGATACACGTATTTTATTGATGTAGGACGTATTGCTGTAGTACGTGCTTTATAAACGTGATCGGTTGAAAAAAAGATTACGTGCAATACTGGCTGAGCCACCACCAGGTGGAGCTTGTGGCCGACTTTAGCACATTATGTGTCGACAAGGCAAACCCAAATACAAATACAATACTTCCCCCTCCTCTGGTGAGGGTAAATATGTTCTCCATTTGCTCCATTTGCCAATTTGTGATACAAGTAATACTACAACCCTCCCACACCCTTCTCATTAAAGAATCAGCAATAATTGGTGGGCGTTTTTAAAGGTCGTCGATGGAGGCCATCTCTAAAATTTGGCTTCAATCGAGTAAATTTATCCCCAAAAAAAAAAAAAAAAAAAAAAAAAAAACCCTCGATTTAAATTTTTTTTCAATCAACCCCGACAACATTGTATGCACATCGTTGACCAAAATGTATTAAATTGTCCTTTGATGGCAAAGTCAAATTTTAGGCTCAGTACGCACGACAATATAGCAAAGTCTCCGTAATCTCCCAAAATACGGGCAAAGATGGAAGATGATCAAGAGCAACAGAATGTAGGTTATATAGAGGGGTGTGCTTTACATTAAAGGAAATACAATCACAGAAATGCATTATGGAAACGACATAGTATTCATAGAATACTTAGTACTTACCCCACGTAGTCAACTTGGTGTGAGCCAACTCTGGTTTTTTAAAGGGTTTTTTCATTTGAACCAATATGGCTGTCAGACCACGAGACCAATGACATCATAAATTCACATTCTCTAATATAATTGTTGTATAGCTAACGCTCAATCAATTTCAAACTGATCAGATAAAGTGTTGTACTTGTCGAATTATGATGTCATATAAGGCACCAATGACGTCATCATTACCAACACTTATTCCCCATGCAGAGTTCTTTACAATGAGTCACGTTTAAATTTTTCCCATGGAGCAGTTTCGGAGACAGAGGTGCAACGGTTTTTTGTTTTTTCAAAGATGGTGCCTGTACCACATGACCTATGACATCATAATCATTAAACAATTCTAAAGGAAGAGGCACTCGCTCCTATGGTGAAAATTTCGACCAAGCAACAGTTGTAGAGAATTTTTTTTCATACTGATCGGATCAAGCGTTGTACTTGTCAAATTACGATATCATAAAGAAGGCACTGATGCCATAATCATCAACACTTATTCTCCATGGGGAGTACTTGACAATGCACCAAGCTTAAATTTTTTCCATGGAGCGGGTTCGGAGATAGAGGTGCAACGTTTTTCCAAGATGGCCATGTCCATACCACATGACCTATGACATCATAATTACGACAAATTGTACAGGCGGACGCCCTCCGATGGTGAAATTTTTGTGTCAATCGGACCAACGGTGCCCGAGAATATGCATCTATCTATAATTCCAGCAATCTCTGTGTGTATGTTTGTATGTTTGTATGTTTGTATGTTTGTATGTTTGTATGTATGTTTGTCTGTGACCGCTGTTTCTCGACAACTACCGGTCCGATATACTTGAAACTTGCCAGGTATATTGCTGGGGACCCGAGGATGTGCCTTTTCAAGGTTTGAAATTAATCGGACAAGCAGTTACCGAGCTATGTCCAAAAAACGATTCAACCAATCAGAGAGCAGCGAGCTATCACGTGTGCCGAACGTGGCGAACAGACTCTGCCTCGGACGGCACATTTGAGAGCGTATTCATTTATTTCACGTTTGCAAACTATGTTGGCGCTATGTTGGCGTTAAACTATGTTTTAAAACTAATAAAAACTAATTTGCGATTCATCGTAACTGCGATATACGACCTTCCGGAGCTCCCGTGAGAGCGTGCGCCATTACGGATAGTAATTCAATTAAAAACATAAAAACATTGTCCCAATTCAGTCAGAGCGAAGGGCGTTGTTTTAAGCGAAGAGCGTTTTATTTTTCCCCTTAAAATCAGTCGCCGGACGGTGAAAGCTTTTTTTTGGGGGCAGCTACGTACGGCCAATCACAGGACACGTTGTTGTGTCGACGTGCCGTGTTGTTTTCCCTCGCGGTTTGGAATGTTTTTCCTTTTCATTTCTTTTCTCTTCCTTACGGAAGTACGGGCATTTCCTTAAATTTGCGATTCTTTCGCTTTCCTGCGCGTTTGGGCACGCTATGGCGATTTCTTTACCAAACTCCGAAGCCGTTCGCTTTGGACCAAACCATTTCATGTAAATAGAGGGGGGGGGGGATATAATTTTAGATATAGATATAGTACGGGCATGCCCTAGTTTTTAAAATGCAGACATGCACATACGACATGCGTAGGGACACACCCAATCGCTGAACCCCGCTTTTCGCTTCGCAAGCGCAGGGTAATAAAGTACGGCATTTCAGATCATGAGTTTTTGGCCCTACGCGATTGGGTCATTAATGAGGTTCAGGATAAGCAGAAAAAAGAGGGACCAAAAAATAGTTATAAGTTACGTACACAATGTCAGACGTCACAACACACAAACACAACACACAAAGACCCTCCCATGCCGAAAAACCAAGACACATATTAATCACTTTTTCCATCTGTAATCGGCACTCAAATGATGAATCATGAATCACTCAATTTTGAAAAATATATTGCACGAGAAACAGCCATCGTGACAAAATGGACAAATTGGCGCACAGCACGACTTTGATCATGTGGGTCAGGTGTGCTTCAATCGGTGATATTATGGAATCCATCTTTAGATATCATGTATACCAATTGATCAATGTTGAGTCACATGGTTGGTGTTGGTAGTAACCTGGGACTGTGCTGGGAGATGAATTGGAGAAAAGACTGCTCATGGAACCTTTCCTGCCATGCTCCTTCACCACAGGATCTGAGGTAGACGGCCATAATCAGCAACCATCACAGTGTGTGCACACTATTCAAGCTCAACCACCATAAACCTGTACTCAGAGAGAAAACTGCAAGCAAAATACACTAACAGGGCAAAAGTTATGGAACAGTATTTTATAGACAATGCAAAACAAGCCTTGGTGTGCGGCCATTTAATGTCTTGTAGGACCTCGTCATGCCCCAATCACAACTTAAACATCTATTTGCTACCAGTGTTTGTAACACTTAAGAGTGCCGGTCACGAGGAGGGATACCTGACAGCATGCTCTGTCCAAACAATAGCACACTATACATTATTCCATTAATCCAAAATGTAACTTGTGTGATGTGCATGAGTAATGCGGACTGGAACACCGACCACTCCCTTTGACGTTTCATTGCCTCTTGGACAATCCAAGCATCAAATTGATCAAAACAATACTCTACCTTCACTTTGATGTACAGAAATTTTTTTAAAATTAAGAATGTTCTAATAATTTCTGTCTAAAAACTTAACTCTGATCAATTATCAGTGAATCAACATTTCAAACAATACTGACATTTCATCATCAAACTGGGACATTTTGAAAAACGTGGTTCTGGTTGCTGCAAAATCGTGTTGGTGTGAATAAATGGCGAAATCATGACCGGTTTGATGAAAAAGATTCGGAAATTCAAAACTTGTTAGAAAAACGCCTTTGTAAAAAACAAAACAAAAAAAAAACAAACTTGTTTTGAACAAAACACGGTGCATCAAATAACTTACGCGTGCAACAAGAACAGCAACACATAATTTGCGTGTGGCACCAAAAAAAACAAAATCTTCGGCACGACACTCATTGTGCAAAAACAATCTGTGGCAGCAAAACAAAGCAATATTGAAATCCAACAACTAGCTGATTCTGGCAATTGCCACAAATTTGTCTGAGCAATAAAAAATATTGTTGGTCCAATTTTTAAAAAATCAAGCTCTTCTCGCCTCGCTCAAAATAATGACGTTTTAACAGACGAGTCTCAAATGTTTTATCACTGGCATGAGCATTTCTCCAATCTTATCAAAGCTAATGATAATTTCTCAATTAGCGTTTTGGATTCAATCTCTCAACATCCTGTTCGAGAAAGTCTCGACACTGCCCCATTAATCTCTGAAATTAATGGTGCAATCAAGCAAATGAAAAACAAGAGCTATGGCCCCGATTCTATCCCAATGGGATGTTGGAAAATTGCCCACTTCCACACCTTTCTGTTTCATCATTTCTCTGCTTTTTGGGTTCATGAGTTTTTAACCAAGGGATTTCAAGAATGCAAATGTTATAAGGATTTTTAAAAAGGTGACCAGTCAAATCCATGCAACTACTGTATTGTGGAATTCATCTTCTATCGGCCACTGCAAAAAAGATTTTGCCAAAATTATGCAAAGTAGTCTTGTTTCTTTCAGGGAAAGAATTTTAAGGGAGTCGCAGTATGATTTTTGCAAGAATCGTTCGACTATTGACGCGATTTTCTCTCAATGTCAAATTCAGGAAATATATTGAGAGCAAAATCTTCCTCTCTTTGCTGCTTTTATTCATTTTACCAAGGCTTTTGATAGTCTATATCAATGTTTATGGTGGGAAATTTTGGGTCGACTTGGTTGTCCGGGCAATCTAATTTCGCCGATTCGTAGTCTGCATGATGATATGAATAGTCACATCAAAATGAGCAATAAGCTGTCAGCCCCATTCGCGATTGAGATGAGTGTGAGGCGGGGCTTGTTCACATCGCTCGCAGCACCAACATTGTTCACATTTCTCCTTGTGGCTTTTTTGAACACTTCCTTGGGAAGGATGTTCCGAGTGGAATTGCATTCATGTGCGAATTGATGGTGGTATTTACCTCCACCACCGAGAGTGGATGGAGGTTATTTTTACGTATTACCTCCCCAAACCCTGGTTACGGTGCACCTCAGAGTCTCGAGAGGGAACGCGGCAGAAAGATTTGTTATTTTTAGTGTTCTAATAAACCATGGTAAAACCACACCAATACAATTGTAGAACAAACAGGTAATTGTATTAAGAACCCTCACATACACAATACACAACAACATGCATTTTAAAGGCCATTTTCCCTGCTAGAGCGGGGGTTAGCCTTGCGGTCCCCATGACAATCTTCTCCATTTTGCCCTATTTTCTGCATCTCTCCTTGTTAACCACCTTGCCCGCATTTCTTCTTCCACCATCTTTAGCCAAGTCTTTCTCGGTCTTCCCCATCTTCTACTTCCTTCTACATTCATTTCCATCACTCTTCTCAACCAGTCACTTTCATCCTTCCTCAACACATGACCAAACCATCTCAACCTGTTCCTCTTCACAGCATCAATCACAGGCTCTATTCCCATCATCTTTCGCAATTCATCATTTGTCTTCCTCTCTCTCAACGATACTCCGCACATCCGTCGAACCATTCACATTTCCACCCTTTCCAACCTTCGTTGCTGCTCTACGTTCATTACCCATGTCTCGCTTCCATAAATCATAACACTTCTCACACATGCAGCATACACCTTTCCCTTCAGCTTCAACTTATGTCCTCACATACACAATAATAACATTATTAAAGAAAGTACAATGAAAATGTCACTTGCATCAAGTGAACAACACATATGATGGTACCATCATTCCCCAATGCTCTCAAAGCAATAAACTCACGACACGCCAAACGTGAGTGGAATGTAACATTCCCCAAAGTCCGTGCACAGATCCCCACGCTGGTTGAAGCCGTGCAGAACGACGAGAACGAGGAGTTACGAGGTGAGAGGTCAATATGGGAATTGAGCCGATGGGTAAACAAATGGCAATCAACACGATGAGGTTGATATGGAAATCCCAACGACAAAACAAGATGCACTAAGTGGACAGTCTCTTCGAGGACAAAATGGCGCATCAGCCTGTAATGGAGGCGCTCGGTTTTTCTCCAACAATAACTCACGCTTGGTAATAAAACCGGAGACGCAGATTTAATTGCAATTGCAATATAGGACGATGTCGTGGGCAATCCCTTTCATGGGAAGCCTCAACTCATTCGCGACCATCGCAGCCTCGAAAAAGTCAGCTCGCAGCCTCGATGCGATTCACGGCTGCATCTCTCTCATGGCCGTCTCTTCCTCCTCCCTTCTCTTCCGCTTTGTTTTCCGTGCCTTCCTTTTTCCTTCACAAACACTTCTTTTCACGTTTTACTAAAGTCGTCTCCATTTCACACAACAATATTACCTGAAACTAAAAATCCTTCAAGTATATAAGAGCAACAAAGGTGGAAGTGACGGATCCGTAACAGTTGTGCTTTCACTCGTCTGTCTTTGAACTGGGATATCTCAAAGTTGTGTATTGATTCGGCTGAAATTTGGTGGAGAAGTTAGGTATGTGACAAGGAAGAATTTATTAAATTTTGGTGAAGATTCAAATCCTGTTCCTATAATTTTTAAGTGATTCTTCACCATTGAGTGATCTTGCTAAAATCGATATATAGCACGATATCTCAAAAAGCTATGGGTGGATTCAGACCAAACTTTGGCTAAGCAATCAATCCATCTAAAACAAATTTTACATCAACCAATAGTTCCTTAAAAATTTCAAAATTCCCACTCCTTTGCCATTGATGGCGCTGCGTTGAATTTGGTGAACAACCTTGTCTATCTTGGTAGCAATATTTAAAATACCCTCAGCAATGATCGTGAAATTAGTTATCGCATCTCGGCCGCAAGCTTCAGCAAACTGCGGAATCATGTGTGGCACTCCGCTGGCATTAATTTGCATACAAACTTAGCTGTGTATTGTGCCATAGGTTTATCTACTCTTATCTAAAGACGTGAAACTTTCCCCCTGTATGCCAACCACATTAAATGGATCAATGCAGCAACATCACTTGCGTTAAAATTCTTAAAATAAATTGGTCTGACTTTGTATCTTAGAGATGTTGGGTGCATTTCGAACTTCAAACCCATGTTCGTGCATCTGGCCTTAGCAAAGCTGCGTTACGACAACCGACTGCCAAAAATCAATTTTCTATTCTGAAATTGCTGCTGGCCATCGTAATAGTGGTGATGAATATCTACGCTACAAAGACCATCTCAAATGACTTTGAAAAAGATGTGAAGTTAGCATTTCCACATGGGAGCAATCCTGTCGCTGCGGTAACAATTGGAAAGAGTTGTGTGAAAATGGCATTGCGAAAATGATCGACAAGCAAAATTATATTCACGATTAACAGTCTTAATATTGTCATTTTGTCATGTCCATGGCCAATGAACACCGGCCTCAGACGGATAGCCGATCGGTTAACTCCAAGGCAGCAGTTCAACACTTGGCGGAATCTTTTTTGGTACACACTGGACAGGAAGGAACTGAGGTCTTGCCTGTACGAGCACACAGGGTCTAATCTGAAACCGACAGAACAAAGAAACGCGACACAAGAATAAAATGCACAATAAATGAATTTAATGAAAATAAATGCGGTACGATAAAAATGAAATGCGAGGTAAAAACTATAACTCCTACGGTGAGGATCCTCCATCAGACACAATTACACAACAATGGAATGATAAAAGAAAACAACTGCCCGTCCATGGTACACTGAATCTTGTGGTGAGGCAGTTGCCCTGAAACAACTTGCCTTTGCCTCTTGGAAGGCTAATCCAACTGAAGGCAATCTCAGTTCCTTCCACCAAGCTCGGAACAAGTGTGTGTCTACCCTCAGGAGAGCCAGGAAGCACTATCTCTCCTCACTCAAGAATGAACTCTCAAACCTGTCTCCTTCCTCCAAATCCTGGTGGCGTCTGGTCAAATCCGTTTCTGGTGTTTGTTCCCCCTCCATCCCCTCCCTTACCTCAAATGGCCACACAGTTGACATCGCACGTGACAAAGCCGAATGCCTCAACTCTGTGTTTGCCTCAAAATCCTTAGTCCCAAACCCTTCTCTCTCTGTTCCCACCTTTCCCAGTCGAACCCAACTGCTCCTGAACTCTGTGTCCTTCTCTCCTGACAAGGTGGAGGAGTTTTTGTCAAACCTCGACTCTGATTCTGCAACTGGACCAGACGGCATCAGCCCACGGGTCCTAAAATCCTGCTCTGCCGCTCTATTTCACCCTCTCTCTGTTCTTTTCACCCTATCTTTTGCTCAAGGTCATCTGCCAGCATCCTGGAAATCAGCTAACATTACCGCTTTACACAAAAAAGGTGCAAAAACAGATCCTTGCAACTACAGACCAATCAGCCTGCTCCCAATTATCAGCAAAGTCATGGAATCCATCATTGCTTCGGATATGAAATCTTTCCTCTTCTCCAATGGCTTGATCTCTGATCATCAATTTGGTTTCAGACCAGGTCACTCTACTCTGGACATGCTGCTTCTGCTGTCTCAACAATGGATGGAGGTCCTCAATGCCAAACAGGAAATCAGAGCCGTCTCCCTTGACATATCACGTGCCTTCGATACGGTCTGGCACCCAACTCTGCTCACCAAACTCTCCTCCTATGGTATCCATGGAAATCTCCATGCATGGCTTGCGGACTTCCTCTCTGGTCGTAGTCAACGTGTGGCCCTGAATGGATTTCTCTCATCTCCCCTTCCTGTTCAGGCTGGAGTTCCCCAAGGCAGTGTGCTGGGCCCTGTGCTTTTTCTGGTCTTTATCAATGATCTCTCCGACTCTCTGGAAAATCCTCTCTATCTCTTTGCTGATGACTCCACTCTCTGCCGCTCCATTCCTCTTCCCTCAGATCGGCAGTCTGCAGCCTCCTCACTCTCTGAAGACCTGGACAAAATCACAGACTGGTCAAACAAGTGGAACATGTCTTTCAATCCTGACAAATCTCACTCTCTTACTATGTCTCTCCAAAAAGATCGACTGGACAACCCTCCCATCTACTTTCTCAACAATCCTCTCCAAGAAGTTCTGTCGCTCAAGCTTTTTGGTCTCACTATCTGCCATGATCTTTCTTGGGAAAACCACATTTCCAAGCTGGCCTCCAAAGCCAGTCGCCGACTGGGCATCCTCCGTCGTGCGAAGTCCTTCCTCGGCACACCTGAGCTCCTCACCACATACAAGGCTTTCATCCGCAGCTCAATGGAATACTGTTCTCCCCTAAGGGCTGGTGCTCCTGCCTCACACCTGGCTCGGCTTCACGCTGTTGAATCCAAAGCTTTCAAAATCATTGGAATCTCCCGCGATGAAGCTATCTCTGAGGGCCTTTCACTCGCTCACCGCAGGCAGGTAGGTGGTCTTTCTGTCTTCTACCGACTCCTCTCCGGCCTTGCTCCCCCAGCTCTCTCTGTGCTCTGTCCCCCAAATATTCCTACAGGTCGCACAAGATCTGCCAGCAACCCTCTGATGGTTAAACTGCCGAAATCTCGGCTCTCTGCTCACCTTCACTCTTTCATTCCTCTTTTCTCCCGCCTCTGGAACAAACTCCCACACTCCCTTCAATACCACTCTTCCCTCCAGGTCTTTAAAACAGCTGTTCACCACCATCTCTTATCTTCCCCCATCCAAAACCTTGATCTTTTCTACCCCCACTAATTCACCCCAGATCTACCTTGTTTGAAATTCCAACTTCTTTCCTGGAAGTCCTGGCAGTGTCCATATGTTTATACCTCTCCCCCCGCCCCCCCCCCTTCACATGCCTCCCCCCAAAGCCCTCTCCCTCCCACAGATCTCTCGATGTCTCCATGTCTCTCGGTCCCTGCTCTCAAATGTTGTGTTTGTGTCCTTCCCCCTCTCTCCCCATCTTGTCTACCGCTCCCGATGTTATTTGTTTTATGTGTCTGTTTGTCTTTCTGTGTGATTAATGTTCGCTCTTTCACGAGCCTCGATCTTGTATACAAAAAAAAAAAAAAAAAAAAAAAAAAAAAAAAAACTTCGTTCGTCGGCCAGGACTCAGCTCCGGCCTCAAAAAGGGCTGTGGGATGCCTGGTGGCCGTGGAACGGGTCCCACAATTCGGCCAATGGCCCGATCGTCGGCGGGAGTAAGATGGCGCCGAATCGCTCTTCCGTCAAGTCCCACTCCGTTTGAACCGCCACAAGCCCCACGAAGCGTCGCTTTCTGGCTCCTCTTCGACGGCTGCGACAATCTCTTCCTTGATAGTGCCAACAGTTCACAAAGGCTCCAAAATCACTCCACAGCGTGCCCGGGCACGAAAACGCAGCCGTTCCCTCACGCGACGAATAACTAAGAGAGCGAGCAAGGGGAGATGTCGTCGTCTTCTCTCTCAAACATTCGACCTCTGAAATCACCCCTGACCAATCGCCGAGCTTCGTCAACACCACTCCATGTCCCCTGGACCAATCTCGACTCTCGGGGTGTGGTCTCTCGTTACGAGTTGTCGGGGCAGAGTGTAGTCTCTATTGGCAATGTCAGTTGTTGTGGTTTAAGGGACCAAGTGAATGTAAAACCGGAAGGGAAAATCACAGGAAGCAATTACACACGGGAATTAATCTTAAGCCCTGTCTTGTTAACACAAAAACCACGCCCCTTATGGCGACATGCAAACACTTAACCTGACAGGTTCCCTACTTATTACATCTGGGTTCTTCTTCACGTCTAAGGTCCAAGCTAAAACCTATACATTCCTATCTCCATTATGGTATTTCTTCCCTACCCCCACAAATGTAACAATATGAATCGCCCTTTCAACCCAAATCAATGATCGGTGACTTATTCTGTTTAACCCCTTCTACTATTTGGAATTATTTTTTGTAACTCAATGATTTCACGAATTGGCCTTATCCTGTCATAGGACAGCTAATGATGATAATCTTTGCGCCATGAGAGCTACTCAATCGTGATTTGGTTCACTTTTTTGCAATCCTGCAGGGGCACAATGCATGTCTCGATTGAGCTACCTGCAAAATAATAAATGAAATGGAAAAATTGTTTTTACAAGTTTGAGGTGGGATTGACGATATTATTTTATTTTATTCAGTCTATCATTCAGTTTTATCAAGCCTGTAACTGGCATCCCAGAATCCCGCAGATCCTCCATCACACTTCAACAATGTGCTCCAAGGCATGGCATTCCACCAATCCCATTTCAACATTTTTAGGCCCAGAATACACCCTATTTTTGCACCGTGTCTGTGTCCTTTTCTCTTGCGTGGTATTCCAAATCGCACTGATGCTTGCCTTGCACCCCGATATCTCATTATTAAAGGTTTTATGTCATGACAGAGTTTAGTATCTTGCCCAAAAATGTCGGCATTCTCTTCCCTGAAGGGAATTCTCAATGGTTTGTTAAGTTAGTTTGGCCTGTAGTCTTCACTTCATAACATTCCCCATGGTGAATTTGAGGATTACACGGGTCTTCATTACCATGATGGGGGTTCTACTCTAACAGCAAATAAACATTCCTCACTGAACTCCATACATTTTATTCGTCTTGGACATGGCGTGATGAAAGAAAGCAACAAAATCCATTCCAAGGCCATGTACAGAAGGTATCTGTTCAAATCAGACCAAACATCTGGGCAATTCTCAGCTGGAAAGCAGCGACTTGTCATTTCACCATTGGTAGTATAGTGCGGTAGAAGATACTATAGAAAAAGAGGGTTTTTTAATTGAGTTTCATATTCATTCATTTGAAGCGCATTGCATTTTACCTTTGCAAACTCGCACAAAACCTCAAATATATTTTATAAACATACGGGTTTGCCTTTTTGAAAAGATCAGGAGCTTATTGCTGTGTAACCACCTTTAGTGGTATTTAAGAGGAGGCTGTGTGGACGTCGTATTTAAGAAAAAGTGATTTGTACATTGCTGCATCTACAGACAATGGATGTTTGAGCTGTGTTGTCTTACAGAAGTATGCATGTTCCATGGCCTCACGGGGAGGGAGTCTGGTCTGGTGATCATAACGCAACAGCTTGTCCAGAAAGTCCAATGCCTCCGGGCTCACCAAATGTTGATTCTCACTGTGTACAAAGCGCTCCCAGCGCTTCCGTGAATGCCTGCGATGAAACACATGTACCTTATCACCACATAATAAACAAAATCACAACTTTGGACTCTCCCAGATTCCAGAAAAAAGGGGGAAAAAACACGAGTCAAAAAATAAATAAATAAATAAACTTTCATCTGATATGCAAGTCAACTGAAGTATCAACAGCAACAACAAACCAATGACAAATGCAGCAAATTTGCGCAATAATATGAAAAGCATTTCTAGCTGAACCAAGTGAGGATACAGAAACATTATTGCACGAGGACAAGCAAAACAAATTCAAGCCAAAGAGAAACGCTTCCTGAAAAAAAAAAGATAATAGATAAAAAGGCATGAACCACCTTTAGAGGCCATTTTTCCCCGCAGAGCAGGGTTTGGCCTTTTTGGGGCACCCTGGTCCCCTTTTTGAAGCAATGTTTTATGGCCGGATGCCCTTCCTGCCGCCAACCCTGTTAGTCCCCTCTTGCGACACACAGGGAATTACCAGTGACCTGGTACTCAATTTGCCGACCTCGGAAGGATGACAGGCTGAGTCAACCCCCCTGGTGTTAATTCAGCGATAAACCGGGATTCAAACCCAGGATCCTAGGATCCCAAGCCAGCACCCTAACCGCTAAGCTAACACCAGGCTAAGCCAATAGATAAAAAGGCATGACACCTTGAAAAAGCATTTAAATATTTTTCGGTTGTTTCACTAGTGGTTTCACTAGTAGATGTCCACTAGTAGATGTCCACTAGTAGATGTCCACTAGTAGATGGGAAGGTTGTCCAGTCGGTCTTTTCAGAGAGACGTCGTAAGAGTGTGAGATTTGTCAGGATTGAAAGACATGTTCCACTTGTTTGCCCAGTCTGTGATTTTGTCCAGGTCTGCAGAGAGTGAGGAGGCTGCAGACTGCCGATCTGAGGGAAGAGGAATGGAGCGACAGAGAGTAGAGTCATCAGCAAAGAGATAGAGAGAATTTTCAAGAGAGGCAGAGAGATCATTGATGAAGACCAGAAAAAGCACAGGGCCCAGAACACTGCCTTGGGGAACTCCAGCCTGAACAGGAAGAGGAGATGAGAGAAACCCATTCAGGGCCACACGTTGACTACGACTAGAGAGGACGTCCGCCAGCCATGCGTGGAGATTTCCATGGATACCAAAGGAGGAGAGTTTGGTGAGCAGAGCGGGGTGCTAGACCGTATCGAAGGCACGTGATATGTCGAGGGAGACAGCTCTAATTTCCTGTTTGGCATTGAGGACCTCCATCCATTGTTGAGACAGCAGAAGCAGCATGTCCAGAGTAGAGTGACCTGGTCTGAAACCAAATTGATGATCAGAGATCAAGCTAATGGAGAAGAGGAAAGATTTCATATCCGAAGCAATGATGGATTCCTTGACTTTGCTGATAATTGGGAGAAGGCTGATTTGTCTGTAGTTGCTAGGATCTGTTTTTGCACCTTTTTGTGTGAAGCGGTGATGTTGGTTGATTTCCAAGCAGATGACAGTTGACCTCCTTGATGCAATTAGATGAGAAAGTAAGCAAAAATGGAAAATTCAAGATGGCCGCCATAGCTCAAAATTGCTACTAACAGGGGTCGCACTTAACTTAATTTTGTAGACTTAGAAGATGCAGTAGTTTTAGATGCTGCTTAATTTGTATTACTCAAATGAAGTTGAGTTCAGATTCCCATGTCCCACAGCAGGTAGGCTCATGAATGATTTGGCTGTCTTGACTGAGGGTCTTGGTGCTACATGGGCACAGTAGTGTTGATTTGGATCTGGTCGTGATTGAGTACCTTGGTTAGGTAGGATGAGTAAGAGTTTATGAAGGTACAATTGGAGTACTTGAGCTTTTTTTTCAAATTGGACTTTTGATTTTGGTAATGGTACCAAAACAAAATGGCTGACTCCTTTCAAAAGGTACCACTTGATACTTAACATTCACAAGCAAGCGCTAGTAGACAAGGCAACTGCCTTAATGTCCATCTGAAGGACGCCGGCCGTACTCACTGTTGCAGCACCAGGGAGACGCTTTATCGTGATGCTGGGAAACGAACCCAGATGACAGCTCAAAGCCACGTGCCCGAACTGAGCTATCCTGGTTAAATGAATGCTTGCTCCCTGAAGTAAAGAGACTAAAGTAGAAAAATGTACAGCAGATGTGAGAGAAATTTTTGTTTTTGTTAGGGTGTAAAGTGCAGCAGGCCATTGCTGAAGAGCTGTACTGCACCCAGGTGACCCTCAATTTCTTTGACCGCCTGGCTGCTGTTGGTGTCACCCGTGACAATGGCCGACTGGTCAAACGGCTTGATGAACCTTGTGGGGATTTTCTGATTTCAGACAGACTACGAGAGGTGATGCAACATGAGCGGCCATCGATTTATATATTATATATATATATATACATATACAAAAATTGCATATATTAAAATATTATATCTTCTCCCCCCCCACCCCCCCTTCCCTCCTTTCATTTCCTCTCCCATATATAATCCTTCCCTTCCTTATCCTTGCTTCCATCTTTTTCAAAATACCTTTCATTTTCACCCCACTTCTCCCACATTACTGTCCCGACCCTTCACTTATTTTAACTTCAAAAAAGAAAATTCAAAAATGGTTCACTCGCCTTGTTAGATTTGTCCTTTTTGTCCAACTTTTCCCAATGAGGAACCTCTTCAAAGTCTTAACCATTTTTATTCTCCTTCCCTGTCTCAAGACTCCACACTATCCACAAAATCACAACTCAGTCATTTCAGTCCTTCACTTATCCATGAGCATCAAACAATGCATGAAAATCTTTCAAAAGATGAAGATAAAATTAGGATCTGCAATTGTGTGTTGGTGATGCTGAATATTATTACGATGACGCTGACGATTATGACGTTTTCTTCCTGCAGATGCTTTTGATGCCCGATTCTGAGCTCGCGGAAACCTACAGTGAAAGGGAGAAGAAAGAGTTCCTCTACGTGCTTTTCCGCCACCTGTGCCTTGGTGGTGTTGTGTGTCAATTTGAAGATGTCATTGATCCTTACTTTGATATTACCAAGGATATTTACAAAGAACTCATTGGGTCAGCACTTTCAAATATTATACATAAGCTCCCATACAGAACTCATGCTTACGTCTTTTCCCCAGATGTAGTCAAGGTTACAAATGAGAAATTTCAGAAAGCTTATTTTTTACTGATAGTAAAAAGAACATGTGCTGTAATTTGTTTTAATTTGAGAAACAATGATCTTACACGGGCAGCTGAGTATGGAAGTGAAATGAAAATGGACGGTATGGGAGTTCTGGTCATCATTAATCTGGTTTGTCAAAAGTTGCTCTGAGTATCACCGTGGGTGATGTTGTGATGGATCACAATTGTAGTCAGCATGGTGTCGAGGAGGGTGAGGAGGCTTGAAGTGACAAGTTGTCACCTGTATTATTTGGGGATTTTCAGATAATTGCAGAATGGAGAAAATATTTCACTGTATTTTATTCCTTACAGTGTTGTGAAGGATTCAGATACCAAGTCAATACGGATTACATCTGCTGTATATCGAATTACTGCTTACGTAAGTATCGAATGAAAGCAACACATTCTTGATAAGCACTATAATCACGAAAAGGATGTCCTTAGAACTACGGTATACAAAACCTAACAAATCTATAATAATAATAATAAACATACACAACATGACCAAAAGTATGCGGACACCTCTTATAATTAGTGGATTCGGCTGTTTCAGCCACACCTATTCCTGACAGGTATATATGATCAAGCACACAGCCATGCAATCTCCATAGACAAACAATGTCAGTTGAATGGGCCGGACTGACGATCTCAGTGACTTTCAACGTGGCACCGTCATTGGATGCCACCTTTCCAACAAGTCAGTTTGTAAAATTTCTGCCCTGTCAAATGTTAAGTGCTGTTATTGTGAAGTGGAAACGTCTAGGAGCAACAACAGCTCAGCTGCGAAGTGATGGGCCACACAAGATCACAGAAAGGGACTGCCGAGTGCTGAAGCGTGGAGCGCGTTGAAATTGTCTGCCTTCAGTTGCAACACTCACTACCGAGTTCCAAACTGCCTCTGGAAGCACCGCCAGCACAAAAACTGTTCGTCGGCAGCTTCATGAAATGGGTTTCCATGGCCGAGCAGCCGCACACAAGCCTAAGATCACCATGGGCAATGCAAGCGTCGGCTGGAGTGGTGTAAAGCTCACTGCCATTGGACTCTGGAGCAGTGGAAACGCGTTCTCTGGAGTGATGAATCACAATTCACCATCTGGCAGTCTAACGGATGAATCTGGGTTTGTCGGATGTCAGGAGAACGCAACTGCCTGAATGCATAGTGCCAACTGTAAAGTTTGTTAGAGGAGGAATAATGGGCTGGGGCTGTTTTTCGTGGTTCCGGCTTGGCCACTTAGTTCCAGTGAAGGGAAATCTTCACGCTGCAGGATACAATGACGTTCTAGACAATTGTGTGCTTCCAACTTTGTGGCAACAGTTTGGGGAAGGCTCTTTCCTGTTTCAGCATGACAATGCCCCCTTGCACAAAGCGAGGTCCATACAGAAATGGTTTGTTGAGATCGGTGTGGAAGAACTTGATTGGCCTGCACAGAGCCCTGACCACAACCCCATCAAACACCTTTGGGATGAATTGGAATGCCGACAGCGAGCCGGGCCTAATCGCCCAACATCAGTGCCCGACCTCACTAATGCTCTTGTGGCAGAATGGAAGCAAATCCCAACAGCAATGTTCCAACAACTAGTGGAAAGCCTTCCCAGAAGAGTGGAGGCTGTTATAGCAGCAAAGAGGGGAGGGCGAGGGGGGCGGGGGGGGACCAACTCCATATTAATGCCCATGATTTTGAAATGAGATGTTCGATGTTCGGGTGTCCACATACTTTTGGTCATGTAGTGTACGTGCAATACCCCTGGGTGCTCAGCTGGTAGAATAAACAGTATACTACACTGACTAAAGGTATTTTAAATCAATTTCAATGGTTGCTAGAAGGCAGGGCAGCAGGTAGAATCATACTAACATAATCATAAGACTTTAAACAAACAAACAAAAGATACCTATGTTTGTGGGGCAGGTTCACCTGTCCTCCACCTTACCCCCCTCCCCCATAGTCTACCTTAGATCCCGATTTTTAAAAAATTATTTTAACAAACTTTGGTACATCATGGGTAATGAAGGTTGTGGTCGAGTTTCATCGAAAAGGAAAGGAAATACCTATTTTGGGGGGGCAACCCCCTCCCACATACACCCCCAAAGGGGAGGACTTTTCTTTTTAACGTCGTGAGCAAACTTTAGTCAAAATATAATAATTTTATTTGTGCCAAGTTTGGTCACAATCCCATCAGCGGTTTCGGAGAAGATGTTGCAAGTGTTTACGGACTGGACGGACGGACGAGGTGCCATCGCATAAGCTCATCTGAACTTAGTTCCAGGTGAGCTAAAAATTGAGACTCATGGTGGTGCAATTGCTGAAACCTCGTTGCATTTACTATTGCGGGTTCGATTCCCGTAGCTGCTCAGAACCCTGGTCCGCAGAGGAGATGGGCACCACTGGGTCTATTTCCCCTTTCGAAACACCATTATGGATTTCCAACAACTTTTATATGCTTATGACCTCCACTATCTCTAACACCGTTGTAATCATTCCATGTGATGAAATCTTTTTGCAGGACAAACATGGAAGTTGCTATCCATCTCCACGTGAGCATGAACAAAACTTTGCTTACCTCATACTTGATCCAAGCAAACATCAAGCAACTGTACTCTACCATTGTTACGGGACTAAAACCGGTTGGTAATATGTTACCTTGGGTTGGCGGTGAGAATATTTGAGTTAACGCTAACAATATTGCCAACAGATTGAAGTTACCGGGTGTTAAAGCCAAAACAAATGATAGAGTTGAAACTATCTACAAACCCGAGTTCTTCACCCGGTTAAAACCATTGAAGAAGTTCCACAATTGTTACATTTTCCCATTCCGAAGGGACAAAAGAGACTATTATAATTGGTCTGTATGTCAGATCTACTGTGATCTATATGACCTAGGGAGGCTCTGAATTATTAAATCTATAACTCTTCTTCTTTCTTGTTTCACTCCAAACTCGATTAAAATTTGCACTTGCTAAAAAACATTTTCTGCTACTTAATTGTATTTTTGTTTTATGTCAGAAAATATATATTTAATGATGAAATTTGGTTTGTTATACTGCACTTCACTTCTGTATCTGCTCGATTCATGTTCATTAAACTGTTTCCACTTCTGGCCATGATTCATATTATTCTCAGAAATGAAAATTTGAATGCTGTCCGAAAGCAGTGAACGTCTTCTGAGAAGATGAAAACACCTATGGTGGTGATATGTGACAAATTGGCAGGGTGTGCTGATCAAGCTTACACACCGTCAATCCGATGTAGGCCGGCGCACGCAATGATGTCTCGCCCTTCATTCAGAGCACCAGGGTGACGGTTTATAGTTGGCTCGAGGTTCAAATCCATGCTGGACATTTGAGACGAGTGTGCATATCTCCAGGCTATGTCGATAGCCCTTGAAACAATTAATTACCTGTGACTTTACTTGTTTAAAACGTCTCAATCATGCTGCTCACACCCTTTGTAAATGGTGCTCACGCAGTTGTACACGACACATATTCTCACGTGGTTGCAACTTCAGTATGTTCATGATGATACTGTTCACCACAGTTTTTTTTGTTTGTTTTTTAATACAAAATCGAGGCTCGTGTAAGAGCTAACATTAATCACCAAAAAAAAAAATAACCGGACATATAAAACATACAATAAAGGGAGCGGGAGACAAGATGGGGAGAGAAAGGGAAGCACACAAGCACAAAAGTAGAGAACAGGGACATCGGGAGATCTGTGGGAGGGAGAGGACTTGGGGGGTGGGAGGCGTGGGAAGGGGGTGGGGAGAGTGGTGGGAGAGGTATAAAACACATGGACACAGCTAGGACTTCCAGGAAAGGAGTCGGAATTTCAGAAAAGTGGATCTGGAGTGAATTAACGGGGGTAGAAAAGATCAAGGTTTTGGATGGGGGAAGATAAGAGATGGTGGTGAACAGCTGTTTTAAAAATCTGGAGGGAGGAGAGGGATTGAAGAGAGTGAGGGAGTTTGTTCCAGAGGTGGGATAAAAGAGGAATGAAAGAGTGAAGGTGAGCAGAGAGCCTAGATTTTGGCAGTTTAACCATAAGACGGTTGCAGGCAGATCTTGTGCGACCTGCAGAAATATTTGGGGGATAGAGCCCTGAGAGAGCTCGGGGAGCAAGGCCGGAGAGGAGTCGGTTGAAGACAGAAAGACCACCAACCTGCCTGCGGTGAGTGAGTGAATGGCCCTCGGAGTTAACTTCATCGCGGGAGATTCCAATGATTCTGAATGCTTTGGTTTCAACAGCGTGAATTCGAGCTAGGTGTGAGGCAGGAGCACCGGCCCAGAGGGGAGAACACTTCCATTGAGCTGCGGATGAAAGCCTTGTATGTGGTGAGGAGCTCAGATGTGCCAAGGAAGGACTTCGCACGACGGAGGATGCTCAGTCGGCGACTGGCTTTGGAGGCCAGATTGGAAATGTGGTTTTCCCAGGAAAGATCATGGCAGATAGTGAGACCCAAAAGCTTAAGTGACAGAACCTCTTGGAGTGGGTTGTTGAGAAAGTAGATGGGAGGGTTTTCCAGTCGGTCTTTTCGGCGAGACATAGTAAGAGTGTGAGATTTGTCAGGATTGAAAGACATGTTCCACTTGTTTGACCAGTCTGTGATTTTGTCCAGGTCTGCAGAGAGTGAGGAGGCTGCAGACTGCCGAACTGAGGGATGAGGTATGGAGCGGCAGAGAGTGGAGTCATCAGCAAAGAGATAGAGAGGATTTTCCAGAGAGGCAGAGAGATCATTGATGAAGACCAGAAATAGCACAGGGCCCAGAACACTGCCTTGGGGAACTCCAGCCTGAACAGGAAGAGGAAATGAGAGAAACCCATTCAGGGCCACAAATCTACCAAAATCTATCAAATTCAAAATCTATCAAATTCAGTTGTAATCTATCAAGGATATTTTTTCCAAAAAATATTAAATGTGGATTTATTTAATCACTTATGACGTCTATATTAATCGAAGGAGCTTTGTCTGCTCTCTGTCTGTCTGTCGTGCTATAACTTGAGAACGGATTATTGGATTTCAACGAAACCAATGGTGGTGGATGCAGGGAACTCACAGGAAGGTTTGTGATGCAAAAAGAAAAGGAAATAAGGAAGGTTTGTGTATTGGTACATGGGCATATGTGGCAAAAACTGCAATCACCAACTTGTGATGCTGGCTATTCCCACACATAGGGCAGGATCTTCCAAGAATCATTTTTTGTTGTTGATCCACAGGTTAGCCATCAGAACTACACTACCAGTCAAAAGTTTTAGAACACCTCAATTTTTGCAGTTTTTGTTGAAATTTACACAGTTTAATGTCCAGTGAATAACCTGAAATGGTACAAAGGTAAGCAGTAAACTGCTCGAGGTTAAAAAAAGAAGTTTAGGTTAGCAAAAACGGGGAAATAATGTAAATTGCACAGTTATATTGTAAGAAAAAGGCCTTCTTCAGGGAACAAGTAATGGGTTAACAACTTACAGCTGTTCTGCAGCAATGTAAGTAAATTAAGCCTTGAAAGTTGGTGCAAACAATTCTTACAGGTGTCCCAACCTCTACTGATTACTTCATTACAAACCCCCTGTCTGTATGAAAGCAGTATTGGAACAGACTGTTATTACACCCTCAAGCATTATTTGGACAATGTTGCACAGCGGGAAGTAGTATATTGGAAACTGGAGGAAACTCGGACAGGAAGAGGTCTGGCAGACCCAAAGCCACAACAGAATCAGAAGACAAGTTTCTGAGAGTCAACAGCTTGCGTGATAGGCGGCTCACAGGACAACAGCTTCAAGCACAGCTTAACACTGATCGAAGTAAGCAAGTCTCAGTTTCAACTGTGAAGAGAAGACTTCGAGTTGCAGGTTTGAGGTGCAGCTTAACACTGGTCAAAAAATTGAGGTAATCTAAAACTTTTGACGGGTAGTGTATGCCGAGGAAATGAAAAGCTCCGTTCTTTTAAACATTTAGGTGAAAGGCAGAGACGAGGAGTGTCCTGCCATAGCCTGGCCGTGCCCAATACGTACCTAATCAAGGCATTACAGAAGTTTGGCGCCATTGGACCTCACCCCTTATAACTGGAAGAGAAGACGTGATATTAATAGTACGTACAGTACTCAGTATATTGATTACTTTCTCGAGCAAATAGATTGATTGCTTTTATGTAACTAGATGGTATTCATAGAATACTTACCCTGCGCAGTCAACTTGTTGCGAGCCAACTCTTCTGTTTTTGAACATTTTTTTTCTTTGATCCAATGTGGCTGCCAGACCATGTGAGCGATTACATCATAAATTTATATTCTTTAATATAATTGTTGCATAGATCACGCCCAATACATTTCAAACTGATCAGACTAAGCGTTGTCCCTGTCGAATTATGACGTCATAATTATGGCATCAATGACATCATCGTTAACAACACCTATTCCCCATATGGAGTTCTTTACAATGAGCCATTTAAAAAAAAATTCCATGAAGCGTTTTCGGAGATATAGAGGTGCCACTTTTCTCGATTTTCCAAGATGGCGTTTGTACCACGTGACCTATGACGTTATAATTATCATTAAAAAATTCTGCAGGAGGAGCCGCACATATTCTGATAATTTTGTGTCCATCGATCTAACAATTGCAGAGGAATTTTTTTTATTCATACTGATCAGATCAAGTGTTGTACTTGTTGAATTATGACGTCATAATTAAAGCACCGATGACATCACCATCAACATATCTTATTCCCCATGGTGAGTACTTGACAATGAACCATGTATCAATTTTTTCCATTGAGCGGTTTTGGAGATATCGAGGTGTAACGTTTTTCCAAGATGGCGTCCGTACCGTGACCTATGACGTCATAATTATGAATAAAAATATTCTACAGGAGGAGGCGCTCCTATGGTAAAATTTCATGTCAATCGGACCAACAATTGGCGAGAAAATGAATTTTTAAAATGCAGACACGTATGAAGTACAGCACACGGCACACTTACGTACTTGAATGCTTAACCGCGCTTTTCGCTTCGCGATTACTTGTTACCGATGCCACCTAAGGTGGGCAGAGGTCATGTTTTCACCCCTCTTTGTCTGTCTGTGAGCAGGATTTTTTAAAAACGATTCTTTACGATCGAGTGACAGGTACAGGCTGAACAGCACAATATCTCAACAAACAAGGAGCTAATGCTCCAGGTACTCTGCCTTTTGGATGGTATGAGGAATACGTGTGTAATACGAAAGCTACATGTCGAACCGTTTTTGAAATATTGCGTACACAAGCCAAGTTAGCGAGATGGTTGTCATGGCAACATAATTCAGCCAATCACAGCCGTGATCTAATCAGGTTGAGATAATGTCATGAGGAATGAGCAAGACCGCTCCTTTTTGTATCGTGATGATGCGTAGGTAGTATGGCAGATAGGTGCAGGAATTGTGCCTTTGATGATACAAGCGTGGCATTTGGCACACAGTCAGAGTTCGTCCTAAGGAAGATATTTGGCTATAGGGCCATCGCAGATTTGTCCTTTTTTGAAAAATGGCCGCCATTGTTGTCACAGGACAAATCTGCGATGGCCCTATAGCCAAATATCTTTCTTAAGGCATACTCTAACTGTGTGCCAACTCTCGTGCGTGTATGATCAAAGGCACAATTCTCCCAAATACTTCACCTATCTGCCGTACTATAGGGGGTCCGAGACCGTTTCTCGGCTATTGGGAACAATCCTGGAATGGTCGCCACTCCGACGTAGGATACCTGAATGGCTCATTCATCCCAGCGAGCTGGTACTCATTTTGCAGACCTCGGAAGGATGACAAGCTGAGTCAACCCACCTGGTGTTAATTCAACGGTATGACAGGGCTTGAACTCACGATCCTAATATCTCAAAGTAGCCACCTTCGAATGAGCCATCAAACTACCCACCTTGGGGACGGATTCGGACGATAATGGGTGGACAGGTTGGATGTGTGACAAAGACGAATCGATTCGATTTTGGTGAAGATCCGAATCCAGATCCGACCACTGACGATCGGTTAACGGTTAGAATACTTGCCCCGACTCCGGTACTCTTGGAAGTTCGTGGGTCGAACCCGGCCTATAACCAGCCGAGTCATAGCAAAGACTTTTAAAATGGTATTCAGGTGCTAATCCCGGTACTTGATACCGTTCGGACAGAGCAGCCATAGGTTGGCTACCATAGCGCACGCAGGCTTTGCTGTGCGTCAAGGATTCTTGCACAACAATATCAGGGAACATGATTGTATTATTACGTGCAGGTATTAATATCATTGTTATTTTAAAAGCAAACGCCATCATGTTGTTTCGACCAATCAACAGCGACAGGTATTAAACGTTCTTTTCAAACGAGCGCAGGGAAGGATTTGTGGTCGTTTTATTCGTTCGCATTAATATCAAGATGGAACATTATTTTAAATATTCACCAGACATTCGAGGAAAGGTCCTGAAAATGTCGTAAATCGGTGTCTGTTCAATTTGTGCTCATTTAGTAATTAAAGCGGGAAAGGCAACTCGATGTTGATAATTCAAAGTGTTCGTTAATGCGTTCTTTTTCAGGTTTGTTGGAGTTGCCGTTAACGACCGTTTCGTCGGTTATCATCGTCGTCCTGTTTTTCACGTGATTTACCGTTAAACTTCCGTCGCAGTTGCCACGACCCGATGTTGTCCTTTTTGAGATCTTCACGCATCTCGAGGTCCTCGGCTGTCTTCCATCCGACGCTTGTTGCCATGGCATCTTCATCCAACAAGGACCACAACCCGCTGAGCTCGGAACCGTTGGGATATTCAGCTCCCGGTGCTTCGGAAGTCGGTATGGATGGCACAGCCGACGTTATCAGCTCTCTTAGCTCTGGGTCAAGTGGACACACCTATCAAGCCAATCCGTCGTCTCGAGACCATGGAGAACCTGTGATACCTGACTGCGCTGATGCAGCACGAGGATTACCTGTAAGACTACATTTAATCCGTAAAAAGCCTAATGTCACCTATTCACCCATAATGGACCAACAAGAAGCCAAGTACCTGGCAATATCTCCATCAGAAGGTTCCATCTGTGCTCAAGGCAAGTTCCTGTCGTCAAACGTGCCGCCATCGCTGTCCAATCATCTTGAGCCTTCGACTGCTGCGTCCCAGCTCAATGAAGCTCAACCTCAAAGTATACGTTGGCGTTCTCAACCTCCCTTATTCATTTTCCCTTTCAAACATCCGCACAGGGTCACTTATTCGATTAGGCCCGGTTTCAAATACTCTTTGCAGCTGCCATGCCGATCAGACTCCCAAAATATTCACGCCGTCCAAGCGCAGACTCAGGCCCAGATCAGGTACCAGGTGCACGCTTGTTCTCGAGAGAAGCGATGTTTTTGTGACTTGCGCAAGAACTTCTTGGCATGGCAGAGGTATCGTCCTCTCGCCGCCTCGTTCTACTCTCAAGCGGCGGATATCGACGCCCTCGCCTGCTACTTCATGTAACTATGGGGATGACGATGTGGGAATCTTTCTGATATTCTCCTTACATTTGCTGTTAAACGATTTTTCCTTAACCCAAATGAATGTATTGTCTCTTCTTTACCCAGTCCAGCTTTGAGCAGGTTGAGCCAAAGTCATCCCCAGCTGGAACCCCAGCAGAGTGTTGCCCTTGCGCACTGCATGTGGAAGCGCAGCAGCTCCTCTCAAAGAATTATTTATTATGAGACCGCAGCAAAGTAAGAGCAGTATCCTTTTTGTTATTACTACCCTCACAGGCGAGGGTATTGCATTTCAGTCCTTTTGTCTGTCTGTCCGCACAGAATAAATATGATTTTAATGGCAACCGTTGGTCCGATTGACAGGAAATTTCCACCATAGGTGCAACTCCACTTGT
Organism: Myxine glutinosa; assembly: GCF_964187855.1. Taxonomy (NCBI): domain Eukaryota; kingdom Metazoa; phylum Chordata; class Myxini; order Myxiniformes; family Myxinidae; genus Myxine; species Myxine glutinosa. The sequence goes on from NC_136271.1 coordinate 114,030,443, forward strand.
AGAATTTTTTAAATAATTATGACGTCATAGGTCACGTGGTTCGGCCGCCATCTTGGGAAAACCGAAAAACTTTGCACCTCTATATATCTGAAAGTGCTGCATGGGAAAAAATTGAGACGTGGCTCATTGTAAAGAACTCTCCATTGGGAATAAAATATGCTAATGATGTCATAGGTGCCTCCATTATGACATCATAATTCGACAAGTACAACACTTCATCCGATCAAGATGAAATTTCTTTAGCATCGCAGGATAAATTTGAGAAAATAAAATAAAATAATAATGACGTCATCGGCCACGTGGTTCGACCGCCATATTTGTTTTTAACACAAAAGCCTTAAAACCACTGAAAACATCCTGGCGAGGGTCTGCAATCTCTGATTGCTCTTTCTTGTTATTCTTGGAATATATGTTGACATTACCATTTCCAATCAGAAAAGAGGGATAGTGTTCTTTTCTGCTCGTAATATTTATACTGTACTGTATTTGAATGTTTGCTAAAAACATGGCTGATTGCTAAAGAAAAGAAGGTTGTATGAGTTAAAGTGAGAGTGTTTTGTAGGGGGATGTATGTTTGGGAGGTGAGTGTACAACATTAACCATCACCTGTAGAATCAGTCAATTCTGAAGTCTCCCAGCCTTGTGTGAACTACCTGGTGAATAGCAAGCAAGGTGTGGCTGTCTCCCCCTCCCCGATCATAGATTTATGGCAAATGTTTAAAACGTGCCCGCTCGGCTACCGACGTACAATGGATGACACTTTCTATGAAGTGTAACAATCATATGGTCATGTAAGGTTTGTCTTACATGTTCAGTAAACTCCATGGGCCAAAGTAAACTCCAGTTCAGTAAACTCCCGACCCTGGTATGAAAACCCACATGCAAACATTCAAAAACAATATTTAACCTTAAGCTCATGCCTCACTCCACAAATTCTATGCATTCGCTCATTGGGCATGCAATTTAAACAGCACAAAATCTTATTGAAACAACTTGTGGTTGGGAAAATGGTGGATGTAGCAGGAGGGCTGCTTCTTCTTCTTGCTCCGAAGAATCTGTTAAGTCAATGGACCCGTCTACCCGGTAAAGACCCCTCCCCCAACGCCATCTATCAGGGCCCTGGGGACCCGGTGTAGGAGGATAGAATCACTCCAGAGTGGTTTTATCTCCAGATGAAATCACTCCCCCAAGGATTTTAACACTCCCCCTAGGATTTTATCACTCCCACTAGGATTTTATCACTCCCACTAGGATTTTATCACTCCCACTAGGATTTTATCACTCCCACTAGGATTTTAACACTCCCCCAAGGATTTTAACACTCCCACTAGGATTTTATCACTCCCACTAGGATTTTATCACTCCCACGAGGATTTATCACTCCCACTAGGATTTTATCACTCCCACTAGGATTTTATCACTCCCACTAGGATTTTAACACTCCCCCAAGGATTTTAACACTCCCCCTAGGATTTTATCACCCCCCCCAAGGATTTTAACACTCCCACTAGGATTTTAACACTCCCACTAGGATTTTAACACTCCCACTAGAATTTTAGCACTCCCACTAGGATTTTAACACTCCCACTAGGATTTTAACACTCCCACTAGGATTTTATCACTCCCACTAGGATTTTATCACTCCCACTAGGATTTTATCACTCCCACTAGGATTTTAACACTCCCTCAAGGATTTTAACACCCCCTAGGATTTTAACACTCCCCCGAGGATTTTATCATACCCCCCCTCGGATTTTAACACTCCCTATATGATGTTAACACCCCCCAATGATGTTAACACCCCCCAATGATGTTAACACTCCCCCAATGATGTTAACACTCCCACAATGATGTTAACACTCCCCCAATGATGGTAACACTCCCCCAATGATGTTAACACTCCCCCAATGATGTTAACACTCCCCCAATGATGTTAACACTCCCCCTAGGATTTTATCATACCCCCCCTAGGATTTTATCATACCCCCCCTAGGATTTTAACACTCCCTCTATGATGTTAACACCCCCCCTAGGATTTTAACACTCCCCCCTAGGATTTTATCATACCCCCCCCTAGGATTTTAACACTCCCCCTAGGATTTTAACACTCCCCCTTGCAGGATCAAATGACTCCCCAGGATTCTAACACTCCCCCTATATATTTTGTGATTTAAACAATATTTATTGCATGGTAATTAGAAACAACCATGACAAAGTTAGTGAATATGAACATAAAATGATCAATGAATTGATAAACAGCGCAGAATGACGTCCTTTGTAAACGTCTCTCCCTAAAAATAGAAATACAATGTTTTTCGCATCCCCGTGTTAAACTGGGTAAATCAAATAAAGAAAAGTATAAATTTAACATTCAAATAACTATATATTTTGTGATTTAAACAATATTTATTGCATGGTAATTAGAAACAACCATGACAAAGTTAATGAATATGAACATAAAATGATCAATGAATTGATAAACAGCGCAGAATGACGTCCTTTGTAAACGTCTCTCCCTAAAAATAGAAATACAATGTTTTTCGCATCCCCGTGTTAAACTGGGCAAATCAAATAAAGAAAAGTATAAATTTAACATTCAAATAACTATATATTTTGATATTAGAGCATTCGCAGTAATCGTTACGATACATTTACGATGTTTTATACTAAAAGGATATTTTCATTTCAACATAATATGTCATTTTAAGTTACGTTCTATAACTTTACTGCACTTTTACGAAATATCAAATACGGGTTTTAAATGTTACTCAAATGTTTGTATATTGGCAAAGGTGTGTTCAGGTACCGATAACCAGGAAACGAGCGCTTCTGAGCAGTTCCGAGAACTGGATATATGAATGTATAGTATAATAATATTCACAAATTTCACAAAATAAAGTCTAATCTAATAGATTTAAGCGATGTTAAATGACGATGTCTGAACTCAACACCAACAATACTTATTGCATTTCCGTACTGTAAACGTCCCAATGTTTCAGTGCTCATTCCATTCATTTGTATTTCATTGACATATTCGCACTGCACATTTGTGGAAATAAATATTGTTTAATCATTTCGATAAGAATCCAAGAATCGAACTAAGTATATTGGCCAGAGCACATGTAGTGTTCCCATGGGTGTACAAAATAGATCATACTCATTGTGCTGTTATTGAATCGAATGGATGCTTTTTAAATGAGGTTACAAACCTTCTTGTGCGGCCATTTATATTCATGAATTTAAGTTATTTCCATGAATCAATGTGAGGGGTTTCATGGAATAAACTTTGACTTGACTGCACTTTGGCTATACAATGGACAGATCATGAATGTATGATATTCATCTTCCATGCATACACCATCATCCATGCACTGAGATTTAATCCTTAATTGGATCGAGTATGATCCAGGGTAGACTGGGTCCACTTTTGCTACAAGTTAATTCGGATGTTTTGACAGTTTGCCGATCACTTTATACTCATTGTCAATGATAACGTGAATTGCATGCTTCCTATATCTTTTGCTTACAAACTATACCATATCTTACAAACCATGATCATTGGCGAAGTTGGTGTTCTTTCAGACAACATGAGTACGCGATTTCCTGGAGTGTTGTTCTCACAGTTAGTATCTCAATCGAGGTCTTGACAAGGGGGGGGGGCGGGATATGTCTGTTGGAGAAGGGACGGGGGTATTTTCATCTGTAATTCTACATAAGTATGAAGCGGCTAATATTTATTCCACTCGATCTTCAATGATGGATTTCGACGCTACACGCACGTTCCTCTCTACTCATGAATACCCTGCAATGCGCATTGGTGATCGTGGGAAGAAGTGAAACTTTACAGTCATCAACTCGGAAACTTTGTCGGAGTTGTTCTTCAAGCGCAAGACTACAAGAAACAAGGAAAAGCAAGGTAGGTCCGAGTTTACTGACTACTGATGGACGTCTTTACAAAAATATTTGTACTCACGTGATTTTTAAACATTCAATCTCAGTTGAAGTACGTGTAGCTATAGTTTAAACAATGTTTAAAACTACTACAAAGCAAAAGTTTTTACTCACCGCTGAATTAATATTTCTTGTTTAATTAAATAAATCTCTCACAATGTTTTCAAATAACCTTTTAATTAAATTAAATTCACCAAAAGAGGATATTCTAAAATCGTTAACAATATATTCATGCTCCGAAATACCCTTCCCATGCATTCTGCAATGTAAATATTGAATCATTTGAAAACTGTGATGATCATAAATGAACTCATGTCTTCTTTTGTTGTATTGAAATAACGATGGGCTCGGATTAGTTTTTTTTTTTTTCATACAAGATCGAGGCTCGTGAAAGAGCTAACATTAATCACACAAAGACAAACCAACACATACAACATATAACATGGGGAGCGGTAGACAAGATGGGGAGAGAGGGGGCAGGAAACAAAACACAACATTTGAGAGCAGGGACATCGAGAGATCTGTGGGAGGGAGAGGGCATGGGAAGGGGGAGTGGGAGAGGTATAAAACATATGGACACTGCAAGGACTTCCAGGAAAGAAGTTGGAATTTCAAACAAAGTGGATCTGGGGTGAATTAGCGGGGGTAGAAAACATCAAGGTTTTGGATTTTTGTTTTTGTTTTGTATACAAGATCGAGGCTCGTGAAAGAGCTAACATTAATCACACAAAAAGTCAAACCGACACACAAAACACAAAAAACAAGGGGAGCGGCAGACAAGATGGGGAGAGAGGGGGAAGGACACAAACACAACATTTGAGAGCAGGGACATCGGGAGGACTTGGGGGGAGGTGGGAGAGGTACAAAACATATGAACACTGCAAGGACTCTGGGGTGAATTACCGGGGGTAGAAAAGATCAAGGTTTTGGATGGGGGAAGATAAGAGATGGTGGTGAACAGTTGTTTTAAAGACCTGGAGGGAGAAGTGGGATTGAAGGGAGTGTGGGAGTTTGTTCCAGAGGTGGGAGAAAAGGGGAATGAAAGAGTGAAGGTGAGCAGAGAGCCTAGATTTTGGCAGTTGAACCATAATAGGGTTGCTGACAGATCTTGTGCGACCTGAAGGAATATTGGGGGGACAGAGCACAGAGAGCTGGGGGAGCAAGGCCGGAGAGGAGTCGGGAGAAGACAGAAACACCACCAACCTGCCTGCGGTGAGTGAGTGAAAGGCCCTCAGAGTTGACTTCAACGCAGGAGATTCCAATGATTCTGAAAGCTTTGGCCTCAACAGCGTGAAGCCGAGCTAGGTGTGAGGCAGGAGCACCACCCCAGAGGGGGGAACAGTATTCCATTGAGCTGCGGATGAAAGCCTTGTATGTGGTGAGGAGCTCAGGTGTGCCAAGGAAGGCCTTCGCACGACGGAGGATGCCCAGTCGCGACTGGCTTTGGAGGCCAGCTTGGAAATCTGGTTTTCCCAAGAAAGATCATGGCAGATAGTGAGACCTAAAAGCATGAGCGACAGAACTTCTTGGAGAGGATTGTTGAGAAAGTATATGGGAGGGATTTCCAGTCGGTCCTTTCGGAGAGACATTGTAAGAGTGTGAGATTTGTCAGGATTGAAAGACATGTTCCACTTGTTTGACCAGTCTGTGATTTTGTCCAGGTCTTCAGAGAGTGAGGAGGCTGCAGACTGCCGATCTGGGGGAAGAGGAATGGAGCGGCAGAGAGTGGAGTCATCAGCAAAGAGATAGAGGATTTTCCAGAGAGTCGGAGACGTCACTCATAAAGACAAGAAAGAGCACAGGGCCCAGAACACTGCCTTGGGGGACTCCAGCCTGAACAGGAAGGGGAGATGAGAGAAATCCATTCAGGGCCACACGTTGACTACGACCAGAGAGGAAGTCCGCAAGCCATGCGTGGAGATTTCCATGGATACCATAGGAGGAGAGTTTGGTGTGCAGAGCTGGGTGCCAGACCGTATCGAAGGCGCGTGATATGTCAAGGGAGACAGCTCTGATTTCCTGTTTGGCATTGAGGACCTCCATCCATTGTTGAGACAGCAGAAGCAGCATGTCCAGAGTTGAATGACCTGGTCTGAATCCAAATTGATGATCTGAGATCAAGCCATTGGAGAAGAGGAAGGATTTGATATCCGAAGCAATGATGGATTCCATGACTTTGCTGATAATTGGGAGCAGGCTGATTGGTCTGCAGTTGCAAGGATCTGTTTTTGCACATTTTTTGTGTAAAGCGGTTATGTTTGCTGATTTCCAAGCAGATGGCAGATGACCTTGAGCAAAAGAGAGGGTGAAAAGAACAGAGAGAGGGTGAGATAGAGCGGCAGAGCAGGATTTTAGGACCCGTGGGCTGATGCCATCTGGTCCAGTTGCAGAATCAGAGTCGAGGTTTGACAAAAACTTCTCCACCTTGTCAGGAGAGAAGGACAGAGTCCAGGAGCAGTTGGGTTCGACTGGGTAAGGTGGGAACAGAGAGAGATGGGTTTGGGACACAATATTTTGAGGCAAACACAGAGTTTAGGCATTCGGCTTTGTCACGTGCGGTGTCAACTGTGTAGCCATTTGAGGTGAGGGAGGGGATGGAGGGGGAGCAAACACCAGAAACGGATTTGACCAGACGCCACCAGGATTTGGAAGAGGGAGACAGATAAGAGAGTTCGGTCTTGAGAACGGAGAGATATTGTTTCCTGGCTCTCCTGAGGGTAGACACACACTTGTTCCGAGCTTGGTGGAAGGAACTGAGATTGCCTTCAGTTGGATTAGCCTTCCAAGAGGCAAAGGCAAGTTGTTTCAAGGCAACTGCCTCACCACAAGATTCAGTGTACCATGGACGGGAGGAAGGGTAAGACAACTGAAGACGAGATGGGATAAATCTGTGCATGAGAGAGAGCAGTTTGCTTTGGAAGAATTCCCAGGAAGAATTGATGTCAGAGGCAGTAGTTGGGAGACCAGTCCAGATGATTGATGGCTGCTTGAAGACCGTGCCAGTCGGTCTGAATGAAATGCCAGGCTCGTCGACGCTGAGGAGGCTCTCTGAGAATGGCCAGAGAGATGTCCATTTTAACAAGCACATGATCAGAAGAACCGATTGGAGCAGAAGAAGAGCAGCAGACATTTACAGGGAAGTTTGTCATCACCAAGTCGAGAAGAGAAGATACTCCATTGGCTGAGATCCAGGTCGGGAAATTGACAGTTTGTGTCAATCCCAGTGAGTCACAGAAGTCCTTTGCTGAGGTGCCATGACTGGTGAGAGAGGAACGCACACCCAGCCAGCTGGCATGATGACAGTCGAAGTCGCCACATATGAGGAAGAGAGAGTTGGAATGAGTTGATAGAAGTTGGTCCATGTTGTCAGACAGTGAAATGTAAATGGAGTCATCACTGTTTGGAGGACGGTACAGAACACATATGAACAAAAGGTGGGAGCGGAGAAGAAGCCGTAGCCAGAGGTACTCCTGGGGGTGAGGTGGAGAGAGGGCAGTGACAGGAGAGTGAGGAAGAGTTTTTGATAAGGATAGCAACCCCACCACCAGGACGAGGCTCAGGTCTATCATACCGGAGGAGGGAGTAACCAGGAAGAGATATTAAGGAATCAGAGACATCTTGAAGGAGGAAAGTTTCTGTTAAGCAGATCAAGTCTGGATTGTCAGAAGCAACCTGTATGGAGAGATCAGTCAGGTTTGAGCGAAGGCCCCGGATGTTTGAGGTTCATACCGTTAATGAAGAGAGAGGGGGAGCATCGGGTACAGGACAGTGTAGGGGAGGGGTAGGGTAAGATGAAGGATGAGAGGGAGAGGTAGGGAGAGCAGTTGATAGTGTGTCAGAGATTACAGAAGAGTTACAAGAAAGGGAAGGATGAGGACGAAAGGTTTGATGGTGATGGGATGAGGCACAGTGAGGGTTGTTTGAGGGGGGGGGGGGGGGGGGGTGGCAGAGGAAAGTAGAAGGTTGGGGGAGGTGGAGGTATGAGATAGAAGGGAGACAAAGTGGGGAGGAGGCGGCTTTGAGGAGGAGGGGGGAGGAGGGAGAATTGGAGAGGAATGGTATGGGAGGAGATTTGAAGGGGAGGGGTTGGGGGGAGTTTAGGAGGGGAGGGGCAAGGGGGGAGGGGGGAGTTTAGGAGTGTAGGGGCAAGGGGGGGATTTGGAGGGGAGGGGCAAGAGGGGAGTTTAGAAAGTGGATGATTAATGAAAGACGAACATTGGTAACAAATTGGGTTTATTGTTATTTTCAAGTTAGCGATCTGATTAAGAACGATGGAGGAGGGGTGGAATGAATGAGAATTTAGAGCATGTAGTGAGGGAGAAGTATAAGAGATTGAATTATTTTTTTTGAAGTGGAGTGAGTTGGAGAGGAAATTCAAAAGAGCCTTTTAAATAGGAAGAAAAACAGCGTGTTGTAATAAACCACTGAATAAAACTGCTGGGGAAAGTTTAAACATATTTAAATGATATTTAAACAGAACCGTGAAGAACAATCTTATATTCACAAAATACCAACGGGGAGAGGGCCGAGAGGGACAACCACGAGTCACGTGAACAGGGCAAAAGGTGGATGGCAAGGAGATAATGGGGGCGGGGCGAACAGCACACGTGGACAGAAGTACACGATGAGACAACAGCACACGTGGAGAAAGGAAAATAAATGTTTTTGGTTTTTTTTTCTTGGTTTTTTTTTTGGGTGGGGGGGGGGGGGGGTGGGATTTAAAACGTTAGACAAAGAGTAGATGTTTGGGGGAGAAGGGAAACATCTAAGAACCAAGCAAAACAAGAAGTAGGGAACTTAAGTTAACAACCACCGACGGGGGTAGCCTCAGGGTACAAGGCCGCACATGCGGAGCAAACAGAACACGATTAATTTATTACGAGTTACAGGAAATTCAAACCAAAACTAACTATAAACAAACAATAACGCATAGACGATAAAATAACGAGTTGAAATTTGACAAACACACAAATGGAAAAATAACTTCACTTTGGATGCCTGGAGAGAACCAAGCTTCAAGGTAGGAAGCTTCAACAACTAGGCCGCGCGGCACGAAATACTCGACTCGACTGCTGGTTCACTCTCGAGTTCAAATACTCTAGTTCACTCGAGAGTGAGATTTTCGGGGAGTGAGAGAATCCTGCTACACCGGCACAATTGTCCGATGTGACTGCAGGGCCATTTAGCACCCGGTGCTCCCCAATGGCCCAGGTGGCCTTTCCACAACTGAAAATTTTAAAATTGCCTGGATGACCCACAACAATGCACAAAAGGGCCCATTGGACTATGGGATGTGCGCTCGTATCGTTCAGTCTTGTGGTCCACTCATGGGGGGAAGATTAAATTTGGTTTAAAGTGAAGCTAATATATGTCATCACTATTATACCTTATCACACATCCAGAAGTTGCACATTCGCGAAGGGTGTGGGCTCAAAGTTTTGGGGGTAAACAAGGAATTAAGGGCATGCATCGTCACTTCAGACCAAAATGTTGTTTTTCTACTTGTGTGCTCTGTATGTATTTAACCATTTTAAAAATATTAAATATGCAACTGGTGTATTTTTATTATAAATACACATCTGGGTAATAGAAAAACGTAATGTGCACAAAAAAATAATGACCTGATGAGAAAGGAACTATCAAAGTTGGTATAATTTTATATAAAATGTGTTCTGGACTATTTTGATGTAGAGTGTAATGTTGTGTGATGTAAATATGACGGTATGGACTATGGGATGTCCGCCCGTGTCGTTCAGTCTTGTGGTCCAGTTCGGGGGGGGGACATAAAAAACAGTTTAAAATTAAGAAATAATTAAGAAATTACCTATTTTACCTTATCCCGTGAATATAATGTGCACATTTTAGCGCAATTCGTGAAATATAAGCGACTTACAATTCTAAATAGTATTGAACGACCTGCAAGCTTTCATCCAATGAGATATTATTTAAGTAACGTCTTCGGCAGCGTCTTCTTGTTTATCTAATAAGGAACGCTGTTTGGGAAGACGACGGCAAAGGCAGCTATTGGCATTTCATTGCCGATTTACGTAAACCGCGATTTTTTGGGTCACGTCCGACGTCCACAAACAGCTGATCGCATGTAATTATGTGTCGTAAGTGGCATGATGGCTGCGGAAAGGGAGAGAATTTCTCTCAATTTAAAGTGTATTTGCAACGATTTGGTGTTGCTGATGAAGATATAAGACCCTTCATCGAATCTTTGTGGGCTTCATTTTTATGTAGTGTTCATATTTGGCAAAATCTAGTCGGAAATCGGGCTGAAATATCCATGTTTTGTGCAAGAACATGGCGGCTACATTAACGTTCCTACACCCGAAGACGCTGGATTTCATCGGCGATGCTACCAGTATTTTACCGATTCTTCGAAGCAGAAACGGGGCTTGGTTGCAAAACAAAAGCAAGAAGATAAATATTTTGCACCTACGTTGATATCCTTGTACAATAATGCCATAAACATCGGCAGATAATACTGCACATGTGTTGATGTGATCGAATCCATGTGAACATGTTCAACCAGCTCTTTCATAAATAGCATGACTAGTAGTAGTAGTAAAGCTTGCTCGTCCGTGATCAATATGTTATCTGTATTATCATGTTTGTACACAAGAAAATCTCATGGTTTGAACTCTGTCATGCAGCGGAGCTACGCCCGATTTTTCAGGGGCACATTTAACATTATTAAATCATTTTCTTGCACCTACTTGTCAGGTGTGTGCGTCAAAATACAGGTAAAATCAAATGCATTTATTGAATCACGACATTGAATGTATTAGTTTTCTTAAATTTTTCGTTTAAAAACCTGTTGCACAGCAGAGCCATGTCCAATTTTAGCAGTGCATACATTTTCTTGTTACCTTCTGTGCATCCTTTTACACCCAAGATCTGTTAGTTTTCTGACAGCTTTTTTAAAAAGCTGTCGCACAGCGGAGCTACGCCCAATTTTTCAGGTGCACATTAAGTTCCTTGCTCGATTTATCTACATTCTTGATACAGCCAAAATACATATTAAGTTTTCCAAAATGTTTTGTGTAAAGGGAATGTCTGTGGGCAGACAGAAATTGCAACACACTGCAGTGGCCTATGAGGCACTTAATTTAACTGTAGTAATTCAAATTCAATGTTTGAATCAACTGAATTTTAGGAAATAAGCCATTTTCCTGGATATCTACTGAACCATACATCAAAGATGATGCTAGAATCATGAAATGCACCTTAAAAGCAAATGTTTGGATTTTTTAAAAAGTAGACATGGATCTACATCACCACATGTAATGGGAGGTGATGCAAGGAATTCTAAAATTGAGGTAAATTTGTAACATATGTAGGTCAGGGGGTTTTGAGTTATGGTCATTGTCAAAATGTTATCCAAACCCCACATGTACATTGACAATTCATAGTCATACATGACAAAGTTTTGTAAATGTATTCACTCTTCTACATGTATGACGGATCAGGTACATGTATACATTTTGTAAATATTTCATTTATTTTTAACAAAAGTCGAGACGCCAGATTGTATTTTTTTTTTGTGGATCAATGAGATATTGATAGCCAGATTTCAGATTTTATGGATTTCTGATTTCCAAATTTTACTTCTCTAGTAGATGTACATACAAATGATGAATTGTAAAAACTGTAAAAAAAAGAAAGAAAGAATGTTATTCAAGTCATTGATTCATTTATCAATTCAAGTTTATTGATTGACTTTACAGCAAGAAAATCACTCTTCATGTAAATGTATTATACAAATCATGAATTGATTGACTATAACAAGAAAATATTAATATTGTAAATGTTAATATAAATACAAATCATAACATGTTCAATTGATACGAGGAGAATTCAATTGTAATGCCGATACATTAGAGCCCTAATTATTCTGTTATACCAGGAAACCTGTGTAATCAAACTTTCAAATACAATACACCAGTTGCATATTTAATATTTTTAAAATGGTTAAATACATACAGAGCACACAAGTAGAAAAACAACATTTTGGTCTGAAGTAACGATGCCCTTAATTCCTTGTTTACCCCCAAAACTTTGAGCCCGCACCCTTCGCGAATGTGCAACTTCTGGATGTGGGATAAGGTATAATAGTGATGACACATATATTAGCTTCACTTTAAACCAAATTTCATCTCCCCCCCATGAGTGGACCACAAGACTGAACGATACGAGCAGACATCTCATAGTCCAATGGGCCCTTTTGTGGATTGTTGTGGGTCCTCCAGGCAATTTTAAAATTTCCAGTTGTGGAAAGGCCACCTGGGCCATTGGGGAGCACCGGGTGCTAAATGGCCCTGCAGTCACATAGGACAATTGTGCCGCTGTAGCAGGATTCTCTCACTCCCCTAAAATCTCACTCTCGAGTGAACTAATCCGAGGACTGGCACACTCTCGAGTGTAATTATCCTGGGACAGAATCACTCCCCCTGTCAGGATCAACACACTCCCTCCAGCATCAAAGCACTCCCCTTTAGGATAAAGTCAATCCCCCAGAAAGAATGGAAAGATATATTTAGTTACTTTGGAAATATAACTCAGGATGTTAGATATCGTTACAATGATCAACAGAGCTGTTACTATGTATTCTAGTGTATATATACGGTATGAGCATGTGCATCATATTGTCGGATCTTAATATTCAATTGTTGAATACATGTACTATATTTGAGCCCATCATTATTTCAATACAACAAAAGAAGACATGAGTTCATTTATGATCATCATAGTTTTCAAATGATTCAATATTTACATTGCAGAATGCATGGGAAGGGTATTTCGGAGCATGAATATATTGTTAACGATTTTAGAATATCCTCTTTTGGTGAATTTAATTTAATTAAAAGGTTATTTGAAAACATTGTGAGAGATTTATTTAATTAAACAAGAAATATTAATTTAGCGGTGAGTAAAAACTTTTGCTTTGTAGTAGTTTTAAACATTGTTTAAACTATAGCTACACATACTTCAACTGAGATTGAATGTTTTAAAATCACGTGAGTACAAATATTTTTGTAAAGACGTCCATCAGTAGTCAGTAAACTCGGACCTACCTTGCTTTTCCTTGTTTCTTGTAGTCTTGCGCTTGAAGAACAACTCTGAGTTGATGACTGTAAAGTTTGCCGCTGTCTGTGTAAAGTTTCACTTCTTCCCACGATCACCAATGCGCATTGCAGGGTATTCATGAGTAGAGAGGAACGTGCGTGTAGCGTCGAAATCCATCATTGAAGATCGAGTGGAATAAATATTAGCCGCTTCATACTTATGTAGAATTACAGATGAAAATACCCCCGTCCCTTCTCCAACAGACATATCCCCCCCCCCCCCTTGTCAAGACCTCGATTGAGATACTAACTGTGAGAACAACACTCCAGGAAATCGCGTACTCATGTTGTCTGAAAGAACACCAACTTCGCCAATGATCATGGTTTGTAAGATATGGTATAGTTTGTAAGCAAAAGATATAGGAAGCATGCAATTCACGTTATCATTGACAATGAGTATAAAGTGATCGGCAAACTGTCAAAACATCCGAATTAACTTGTAGCAAAAGTGGACCCAGTCTACCCTGGATCATACTCGATCCAATTAAGGATTAAATCTCAGTGCATGGATGATGGTGTATGCATGGAAGATGAATATCATACATTCATGATCTGTCCATTGTATAGCCAAAGTGCAGTCAAGTCAAAGTTTATTCCATGAAACCCCTCACATTGATTCATGGAAATAACTTAAATTCATGAATATAAATGGCCGCACAAGAAGGTTTGTAACCTCATTTAAAATGCATCCATTCGATTCAATAACAGCACAATGAGTACGATCTATTTTGTACACCCATGGGAACACTACATGTGCTCTGGCCAATATACTTAGTTCGATTCTTGGATTCTTATCGAAATGATTAAACAATATTTATTTCCACAAATGTGCAGTGCGAATATGTCAATGAAATACAAATGAATGGAATGAGCACTGAAACATTGGGACGTTTACAGTACGGAAATGCAATAAGTATTGTAGGTGTTGAGTTCAGACATCGTCATTTAACATCGCTTAAATCTATTAGATTAGACTTTATTTTGTGAAATTTGTGAATATTATTATACTATACATTCATATATCCAGTTCTCGGAACTGCTCAGAAGCGCTCGTTTCCTGGTTATCGGTACCTGAACACACCTTTGCCAATACACAAACATTTGAGTAACATTTTAAAACCCGTATTTGATATTTCGTAAAAGTGCAGTAAAGTTATAGAACGTAACTTAAAATGACATATTATGTTGAAATGAAAATATCCTTTTAGTATAAAACATCGTAAATGTATCGTAACGATTACTGCGAATGCTCTAATATCAAAATATATAGTTATTTGAATGTTAAATTTATACTTTTCTTTATTTGATTTGCCCAGTTTAACACGGGGATGCGAAAAACATTGTATTTCTATTTTTAGCGAGAGACGTTTACAAAGGACGTCATTCTGCGCTGTTTATCAATTCATTTATCATTTTATGTTCATATTCATTAACTTTGTCATGGTTGTTTCTAATTACCATGCAATAAATATTGTTTAAATCACAAAATATATAGGGGGAGTGTTAGAATCCTGGGGAGTCATTTGATCCTGCAAGGGGGAGTGTTAAAATCCTGGGGAGTCATTTGATCCTGCAAGGGGGAGTGTTAAAACCCAAGGGGAGTGTTAAAATCCTATGGAGAGTGTTAAAATCTTAGGGGGGGTGTTAAATTCCTCAGGGGGCGATAAAATCCTAGGGGGGTGGGTGTTAAAATCGTAAGGGAGTGTACAAATCAAATGGGGAGTGTTAAAATCCAAGGGGGAGTGATTTCATCCTATGATAAAACCACTCTAGAGTGATTTTATCCTGGGGAGTGATTCTATCCTCCTACACCGGCAGGTAATGCGACCTGACAGATGGTACGAGCCAACTGTAGATATCATCGTTGTGGCGGCAGAAGCAGTAGATAGGACAGCCGGCTTCAGCAACGTTTGAGTGTTCGACCTTCATCATGGAAAAATGTCAAATGTGGATGGAGGTTATGTTTACACCCCTGTCTGTTTGTTTGTCTGTGAACAAGATATCTAAAAAAGTTGTGGACTGATTCAGACGAAATTTGGCAGAGAGGTAGCGTGTGTGACAAGGACGAAATGATTTGAGTTTGGTGAAGATCCTGATCCGGCTACTAGAATTTTAAAGTGATTCTTCACCATTGGGAGAAAGGGCCAAAAACGATACATAGTAGGATATCTTAAAAAGTTGTGGACGGATTTGGACTAAACTTGGTGGACCGGTTGGATGTCTGACAAGGAAGAATCGATTCGATTTTGGTGAAGATCTGAATATGGATTCGGATATGAGAATTATTTAATTTTTAAGTGATTCTTCACCATTGAGTGATCGGGCGAAAAGCGATTATATAACATGATATTAAAAAAAGTTATGGACGACTTATGACTAAACTCGGTGGATGATTTGGTTAGGTGACAAGAACAAGTTGATTAGATTTTGGTTCAGGTCCGAATCCAGATCCGGCCTATCAGTTGGATACAAAACAAACTGTTTAGCCTGGTGGAGGTATGCGCTCTACCGAGTACCGTTCTAGTAAAACAGGTTTTAATTAGTCTGATTCGGCCACAACACCATTTTAAAATTGAACTTATAGTGAAGAAAAAGCAGCGTCGACAATGCGAGGCTACAAAATAAGACTTCAAATAATTCAAAGAAATGCATTCTGGGTATGTTAGTTTGTGGTCGACTGCTTAAATACGCTCAAAATTTGTATCCGAGTGCTGCTGTGAGTGAGGATAAGCTATGAATGCATAAAATGTAGCGCTTTGAGCTAATTCTATCAGGAATGAAGTTGGCTCAAAGCCACAACTGCTCCTTGATGATGAACCACAATAAGAAGCTTTATGTGTATCTGCCAGGTATGTTCATCTTGAAAAGCAAAGATGTGGATGTGAGACTTCAATTTCAAAAGCTCAAGGTGGGAATTTTGATTTTCCATTTCATTATCATTTACACAAACATTTCATTGAAATATATTAATAAACGACAATGTGAGTTTTCAAATATCCTGCATATATGTATGTCGATTATTTTCATGCTTTGTTGGCTGTTTTTATTGCAAATTAGCTAAAGTACCTGCCATTGCCTGGAGAAATGCAATTAAACACTATGGTAATTAAATGCGTTGTTGATAACAAATCACTACAACCTCAACATATGATCTTCATAACACATATTACTCGATCTCTCAGGAAAAAAAAAAAACCCCCACGCAGTGTATAAGCACAAGACCCGATCAGGCCTGAAGGCCAATTATCTGGTTTCATCTGGGGTCAAATTTTTTTGTATCCAAACATAGCCCTTGACCTTCCTCTGGATGAAAGAGGAGGCCATGCAATGTTTGGTCGCACTGGATCCTGCTTAGAATGGAATTACACACACACACACACACACACACACACACACACACACACACACACACACACACACACACACACACACACACACACACATACACACACACACACCCTTTCAGTTTGGCTTCCCATGAACACAAATGTGCATGTAAGTTTGATTTATGGAGTATTTGAACATTCTGATTGATATATTATCTCTTGCAGGGAAGGATGCAATAGAACTTGAGTCATTCAGATTGAACCAGCAATGCAGAACCGAAGAAAGACAAAAACTGTTTGATATGGCTGCGAAGGAATACGTCAAGGTTACGGACACACGAGAAAAAGGTGGAAAATGCAAAAAGGTATTAGAAAAGGACGAGGGGGCCGAGGAAAAGCAACAAGTAAGACAAACAATGGAATCGGACAAGGATTTGATGGCGTACGTGGACAAACTATGCAGTGAAGATTCCTTAAATCAGGTAAGTTCTGGTTCACCCTCCCCACCCCACGCCCCCCCTCAACCCCTTTGTTGTTTCTTTGAGGGGAAAACGGCTGACTAATAAATAATAAATAAAGCCACAGTTTAAATGTTGATATTCTCAGGGTTATCCATGATTTATTTATCCATCCGCATATTATGATGTACCTGTTGATTAGATGAGGAGGAAAGTGTAAGGCTGGTTGGAGGTTTACCTGTTTTTGTATGTGCCGGGCAAAAGATGAGACTAAATCCGTGAATGAGAATCTTCATTATTTTTCAATGTAACCTCAATTAGAAGGTCATCACCTGCTTCTGTGCAGTTTGAACAGATCAAATTAATCAGAGCTCCAACATCCTCGTACTATTAATGTGCAATTGGTCACCGGTTTTGACACCAATACCATTTTTTCCCGAAGGAATGGGGAGGCTATTGTGATCAAAATGTGTGTCGGTGATTGTGTGAATAGAACACACACACACACACATATATTACACACACACACACACACACACACACACACACACACACACACACACACACACACACACACACACACACACACACACACACACACACACACTTTTGCATCCTGACTCTTCCACCCTTTCAGGTTCATAATAGACAAGGCATTTTTACTCGTCGCTTGATGATGGGTTAAAATAAAAGATAAATATGTACCTCACAAACATTCTGCTCTATTTACTCCATGTATGCCCAAAGTCATCTGCCATCCGTGTTTGAAAGTTAGTTAACACCTTTCGCCGCCAGTCGGCCATATTGGATCTGATCTCAAAAAAGAATGAGGTGCATATGTAAGCCATTAATTCATTATCTGTGTGCAAAGTTTGAATAAAATCAGTAAATACATGTCCGAGAAAGGGTTGAGGACGTGTTCAACATCGGGTTTTTTTACAACTAAAATGGCCGCCAGTTGGCCGTCTTTGATCACATCAAGTGAAACAAAATGATGTGCATATGTACACCATGTATCGTCTTTTTGCCAAGGATGAACACAATCGGTCCATCCATGTCCGAGATATGGTTGCGGACAGACCCACGCACGGACGAGCTCCAATCCATAAGCCTCCGTTTCGGACTATCCAACGGGGACTAATAATTGTGAAAATGAAGTGAAGAGGGATGGGGGCTTGGGAAAATATGGATCAGAGATGGGTTGGGGATGAAAGGGGGAAAAACGGGGATTTTTTTTTTTGTATACAAGATCGAGGCTCGTGTAAGAGCTAACATCAATCACAAAAAAAAAACAGACACACAAAACATACAAAAAAGGGAGCGGGAGACAAGATGGGGAGAGATGGGGAAGCACACAAGTACAACAGCAGAGAACAGGGACATCGGGAGATCTGTGGGAGGGAGAGGGCTTGGGGGGAGGAGGCATGGGAAGGGGGGTGGGAGAGGTACAAAACACTGACACTGCTAGGACTTCCAGGAAAGAAGTCGGAATTTCAAAAAAAGTGGATCTGGAGTGAATTAACGGGGGTAGAAAAGTTCAAGGTTTTGGATGGGGGAAGATAAGAGATGGTGGTGAACAGCTGTTTTAAAGACCTGGAGGGAGGAGTGGGATTGAAGAGAGTGGGGGAGTTTGTTCCAGAGGCGGGAGAAAAGAGGAATGAAGGAGTGAAGGTGAACAGAGAGTCTTGATTTTGGCAGTTTCACCAGAAGAGGTCTGGCAGTTTCACCAGATCAGTGCGTCAAATGGTTCATCAAGACGAGATCCGGCAGGCAAGTTCAGTATAATTTCTGTACAAGGTATGGAAGGAATCCCCCATCATGGATGAGTATTAAAAGTGGTACAAAAGGTTTAAGGAGAACGGAAGTTTTCAGAAACAGAAAAGTACAGGTCGACCAGGCACAAGTGCAACAGATGTTTAACGTTGAACTAGTGCATCAATCATTTCAACAAAGTCCCAGAAAATCAATCAGACACACATCTAGAGAACTGGGACTACCAACCACCACTGTACACAGGATTTTGTATAAAAGACTGAAGCTTTATGCCTATGAGGTACAGATTCTGCAAGAACTCAAACCAAATGACGGATACAAACACAAGGCGTTTGCCTTGGAAATGCTCAGTCACATAGAGGATGACGAAGATTACCTGAAAAAGGTCATGTTCACAGATGAAGCTTGATTTCATGTATCGGGGAAGGTCAACCAGCACAATGTGAGGATCTGGGCCTCTGAAAATCCCAACGTGGTCATTGAACACATATGCGCCAGTGCAAAGGTCAATGTGTGGTGTGGCCTTCTCCATGACCACTTGGTGGGTCTGTTTTTCTTTGCGGAGGATACAGTGACCTCAATAATTTACATGAACCTGTTGGAAGGGTTCGCCTTCCCACACATTGAAGACTTGCAATCAGATGTCAATTTTCAACAGGACGGTGCTCCCCTTCATTGGCCCGTAGTCGTTCGAGCCGTCCTAAATGAAAAATTTCCAGGTCGCTGGATTGTCCGAGACACACCAACTGCCTGGCCCCCATAATCACCAGGCATAACCCCCCTTGATTTTTTTTCTGTGGGGTTTGTCAAAGATGTTGCGTAAAACACCCTGTACTCATTTTTCCCATCTCACCAATATCATTCATACATCCGTTGCCAAGTTATGCTCTTCCATGCTACCAGCTATTCTATTTATCGACCTAATAAGGTTTGGTTCTTCCAATTATGTATGAAACTGTAAAACTAAGATTATATACTGCACTACACAGCTTGTGTGCATTTGCACTTCAGCATTATCGTTCTTTAATACAATGAATGGTTCCAATTTGTTTTTTGTCCAACCTCTTTCCTTACAAAATTGCAATGTTAAATAAGCTTCTTTCTACAAAGGCCTAGTTTGCTTGTGGACAAAATACAGCCATGTCACTGTCTATACTTTCCTTTGCTGAACAGGTGGAGCAGGAGATTGATCCAGGATTCTTGGAGTACATTTTAGAGGAAGGTGGAGAAGAAAAGAAGAGGCAGTTAACGAGGTGGATGAATAGTATAACATGTGAGACGACTCTGATAGAAGAGGTACAGACACAGCTCATTCTATCCAACTTAGGTCTTTACTGATTACACCGAGGTTCGATAGAAAATACATGGCAAGGATCAACGTCGTGGATTTCAAAGCAAAAATATTTAACTAACATATTTTTTTAAACATCACTATTGTTACATTCAGGGTTTGGGATTTTGATGTAATTCAGGTTTTAACATTGCTCCATTCGTGGTAAGGCTGGTAAAAAATTTTTTCCTGTTTATCATCACTTTTTTTCAAAAAAGTGGGTAGGGCGGGAGGTTTTTTTTTTTTTTTTTTTTTTTTTCAGAGTGAAATTTTAATGGATTATTCAACGCACAATATGTTTTTTTCTTAAATATACTTGATCGGACATACATGATGAATCATGTTCTGATTTCTAAACTAGTAAACCTTCGTAAGTACGCACTGATACGATTCAAATAAAGAAAATAAAGAAACCTATGTCACATTGAGTTCCGTTTACTTTTAATATTTGCTGATACATATAACAATGGTCGACCAAAACTTCGGCTTTTAAGAATAATGTCCGGTTGCCATACATGTATCTATCAGCAGCTATTGCCATATAGCATTCATACATATTTGACGAGAATTCCTCGCCACGAAATATCACTTCATGGTACCGGTACGTGCATATTGAGCAGTTTGGTAAACATGGAAGAGGACATAAACCACATCAAAAGAATGTCTGATTCACGTTTATATGTCTATCTATCAGCAGCTACTGACCAGCGTTCCACATTCGTGTTTATACACCTATCAATCAGCAGCTACTGCTATTATAGCACTCGTACATGTTGAGTAGAGTTCAACACCAAGAGAATGTTGGTTGCCGTTTATTCATGTATCTATCATCACCTACTACATGTAGTGGTAGCGCTCGTTTCATTTTTGACGAGAAATCCACAGCAATAATTATCACGTGAGGCTCTCCCGTTTGCCGATGATATTTGGCTTCTCCTTCAGAATACCAACTGCAACTACTTCTTGAACTTCCGAGTGGGCCTCTTCTCGGCAGTAGGACTCTTAGTCAACCTCATAAGTCAACCTCAGTCAACCAGACATAAACCTCATCAACATCAAGACCAACCTCATCTCCATCTCATCTGCTCCATCATTTGAACACCTGGCTTTAAAACTCTCTGGTCACACGCAGTCAGTCATGGCTGTCGTCTACCGCCCTCCCAAACCACACCCATCATTCCTGTCTGACTTCTCCTACTTTCTGACCCAGCTATGTTCCCTCTCCCCCTCAATCCTCCTCCTTGGTGATTTCAATATCCACATGGACTCCACTGACTCCACAATAACCACTGACTTCACTGATTTACTCACCTGCTTTAACCTCACTCAACATGTCGACTTTCCTACCCATATCCGTGGTCACATTTTGGACCTTGTCTGCTCCACTGGATTAAATTTGCACCATCTCTATGGCTCCGACCTCACCCTCTCTGACCACTTAGCCATCACTCTGACCATCAACATCCCCGCCCCAACACCAAGGCATTATCGCACAATCAACTTCCGTAAGCTAAACGCTCTTTCACCTACCTCATTCTCATCCACCCTCTCTGAAAAAATGTCCACTTCTCCCTTCATTGACCTCCACACCCCTTCCGACCTCACTGACTACTACAACCACACTCTCTCCTCCTGCCTTGACCAGCTTGCGCCTGTAAAAACCAAAACAGTTTCTTTCACCCATTCTGCTCCCTGGTTTACCCCTGAACTCCACCTGATGAAAACTCGTGCTCGCCAACTTGAAAGACTCCGCAATAAAACGGGTCTCACAGTTCACTCCCAAGCCTACAAGGACCACATACAACACTACAAAGATGCCCTCTCCCGCGCCCGCTCTGCCTACTACTCTCAAATTATCCACTCTGGCTCCGGAAACCCAAAAGCACTCTTCTCGACAATAAACAAACTCCTCCGCCCCCTGAACACCACCACCCAGTCATTCACAGTAGACAACTGCATCTCCTTCCTCTCTTTCTTCCAACGCAAAATTGACAACATCTACAACAGCTTGACCACCGCCGCACCCGCTCCCCCTCCAACCACCTGCCCCCCCTTGTCCTGCCATCCCCTGTCTCGGTTCTCCCCAATCTCTCCTACTGACCTCTCTGAACTCCTCATAGGAATGAAAACTGCCACCTGCACTCTTGACCCCATCCCCTCCAGCTTTGTCAAAGCCTCCCTCCCTGCTCTCTCTCCACTTATCATTGCAACAATAAACTCCTCCCTGTCTACAGGCATCGTCCCACCTTCCCTCAAAATTGCTGCTGTTACCCCCATTCTAAAAAAACCTGGTCTAAACCCTGACACCCTAAACAACTTCAGACCCATCTCCAACCTACCCTTTCTGTCAAAAGTTTTGGAACGCGCTGTAGCCACTCAACTCAAACATCATCTCTCTGCCAATAACCTGTATGAAACATTCCAATCCGGATTCCGCTCCAACCACAGTACTGAAACTGCTCTCCTCAAAATCACCAACGACCTTCTCCTCTCCTCTGACGCTGGCAACCTCAACATTCTCGTCCTCCTCGACCTCAGCGCTGCCTTTGACACCATCGATCACACTATCCTCCTCACCCGACTTGAATCCACCTTTAACGTCACCGGCACTGCCCTCTCTTGGATTAAATCATACCTCTCTGACAGATGCCAGTTCATCTCCATCAATAACTGCAAATCCCCCACTGCTCCCCTCCCCCAAGGTGTCCCCCAAGGTTCAGTTCTTGGCCCCCTCCTCTTCATCCTTTACCTGTCCCCGCTCGGTCACTTAATCCGCCGTCATGGTCTCCAATTCCACTGCTTCGCCGATGACATCCAGCTTTTCATCTCCACCAAGTCCATCTCCACCGACACCCACTCTATCCTGACAAACTGCATCACTGAAATAAAATCCTGGCTTCAAATCAACTTCCTCAAGCTTAACTGTGATAAATCTGAAATAATCATCATTGGCCCAAAAACGCTCACAAAATCCACCCATAACTTTGCCCTCAACATCGACGGTATCCCAGTATCCACCTCCCCTCACATCCGGAATCTTGGCGTCATCTTTGACCAAACCCTTTCCTTCGACAAATACACTAAACAGATCACAAAGTCAGCCTTCTTTCACCTGAAAAACATTGCCCGTCTCCGCTCATCCCTCTCCTCCACGGCTGCAGAAACCCTCATCCACGCCTTCATCACCTCCCGTCTGGACTACTGCAATAGCCTCCTCTATGGTTCACCCTCAAAAATCACCAATAAACTCCAATACATTCAGAACTCCGCTGCCCGTCTACTCACTCATTCCCGGACCCGTGACCACATCACCCCCGTCCTTTACAAGCTTCACTGGCTCCCCATCCCCCAGAGAATCCAGTACAAAATCCTCCTCTTGACATACAAAGCCCTCCATAACCTGGCCCCATCCTACCTGGCTGACCTCCTCTCCAGACACACTCCCACCCGCAACCTCCGCTCTGCTGGTACCAACCTCCTGACCCCCTCCATCCGGACCAAATTCAGATCCTGGGGGGACAGGGCCTTCTCCATCGCTGCTCCCACCCTCTGGAACTCACTACCTCACACCATCAGAGACTCCTCCTCACTCACCACATTCAAAACATCACTAAAGACCCACCTGTTCAACGCTGCATTCAACATTCAACCCACAGCATTTAACCCCTGACTATCTCTTCTCCTTCTCCCTCCTTTTGCTTTAAATATTTCCCTATTGATTCTTGTCTTTTTGCAATTGTTGTTTTCATGTATTGTTATGCATTATGTTTTCCACTCTGTCAAAGCGCCTTTGGGCTTCTGGAAAAGCGCTATACAAAATAAATGAATTATTATTATTATTATTATTATTATTAGTCTTAGAGTCTTACCGCAGGTACTGCATATCGGATATGACTCATCTGTGGTACTCAGCTCCTCAACACAGCCACAGAAATAGCACACATCTTCATAGCCAGCATAGCGGTCTTCATAGCGGTCCATGTAAATAGCGAGCGAGGGGGAAAACCCGCACACAAAAACATTCAACAACAACAACAACAACAACAACAACAACAACGTACATTAAAACGGTTATATTTCTTACCATCAAGCGTTCCTGACACGAGCTCATAATACAGTTCGTCCAGTGATATTTTCTGGCACTTTGACACCAACCCAGGCCTTTAGAACACTGCACGTTCGCCGAATTTGGCAAACAACGAACGCCATTTTCTTTCAAACTGTCGCGCACATGTAACTTGGCTCAGACTTGGCTTTGTACACGAGCACATACACAAAGACTTGGCTTTGTACGCGAGCACATACACAAAGACTTGGCTTTGTACGCGAGCACATACAAAATTCGAACCTGTTTTCCACTGAGCGGGAACGGTACTGACTTCGTGAGGGAAAAAAAAAAAAAAAAAATTTTTATGGGCGGGCTACTTTTATGGGGCGGGCGGCGATGATAAACAAGAATTTTTTTTTAACCAGCCTAAGGATGTAGAATGACTCTTTTGTATTGAGATTAATGTTGAGAGAGTGAGAGAGATAGTCCTTCATGTGTTGCGTATTACCTCCTCAAACCCCGGTTACGGTGCACCTCCGAGTCTGGAGCGGGAACACGGCAGAAAGATTTGATATTTTGCGTGTTCTAATAAACCATGGTAAAACCACACCAAGGCAATTGTAGAACAAAACAAGTAATTGCATTAATAACTCTCACAAACAGAATAATAACACTATTAAAGAAAGTACCATGAAAATGTCACTTGCATCAAATGAACAATACATATGATGGTACCATCATTCCACAATGCTCTCAAAGCAATGAACTCACGATACGCCAACCGTGAGTAGAATGTAACATTCCCCAAAGTCCAGGCACGGATCCCCACACAGGGTGAAGGTCGAGGTCGTGCAGAACGGCAAAACAACAGGCAGGTATTGGGGCGGCTGTGGATGAGGAGTTACGAGGTGAAAGGTCGATTATGGGAATTGAGCCGATATGTAAACCAACGGCAATCAACACGATGAGGTCGATATGGAAATCCCAACGGCAAAACAAGATGCACCAAGCGGACAGCCTCTTCTTCTTCGAGGACAAAATGGCATGTAGGCCGGTAATGGAGGCGCTTGATTTGTCCAACGATGACTCACACTTGGTGATAAAACCTGAGACGCAGGTGTAATTGCACTCACAATATAGGACGATGTCGCAAACAATCCCTTTCACAGGAAACCTCAACTCATTCGCGACCAATATATAAAAACAAGTCTTCTCGCAGCCTCGACATGACTCAGCTCTCTCCTCCTCTCTCTGCCTATATCCATCTCTCTTCTTCCGGTCTCTTTGCCACGTTTTCCTTTTTCCTTCACAAATATTTATTTTTACCTTTTACTAAAGTCATCTCCATTTCACACAAAAATCTTAACAATATTATCTGAAACAAAAATCCTACAAGTATATAATAACAACAATTGACAAAACTCAGGTGGTTTGATATCCGTTTGTTTTGTCATTAGTGTTAGCTCTTACATGAGCCTCGATCTTGTATACAAAAAAAAATAAATGTAAAAACAATTTGCTGTTAACTGACGCTCTCCATCCAACTTAACAGCTTCAGCAAAACTGCAACGAAGAATGGGAGAAACTCTCCAAATCCAGATGTGCAAATCTGATACACACATAGCCAACAAGGCTCCAAGCTGTAATCGCTGACAAAGGCGCTTCTACGAAGTATTGACGCAGGGGGCTGAATAATTATGTAAATTAGATATTTCTGTATTTCGCTTTCAATGAATATGTAAAATTTTCTAAAAACACGTTTTCACTTTGTCATTGTGGGTTATTTTGTGTAGATTGGTGATGAAAAAAAATCTCAATTAAAGCTATTTTCATTTCAGGCTGTAACAACAAAATATGAAAAAGGGCAAGGGGTATGAATACTTTCTGAAGGCATTCAGATTAGATCGTAGCTGCTTGTTTCACACATTTAGTGAAATGTAACGTTTGTTCCAGGGGGAAATGTGGATCAACTGCACATGCTGGATAGTGTAGCATGTTTTCTCATAAAGAGAAAGCGTTGTTCCATTGATGAGCTCTTACACGAGCCTCGATTCTGTTTTTACATTAAAAAAAAAAATTCACTGATGAGAAAACGTTCCTTTTATCTTACAGTATGTGGATATCGAGTACAACATGGAAAATCTAAAGGTGTTAGCAAGGGATTCAATAATCTTTATGCCCTTTGGTTTAAAAAAAAAGCATGACAGTTGCCCGTCTACACTGTACCCAAATATCAATGAAGTATCTCATGAATAATGAATACTGTTTCACTGTGCTTATTTTCTACAATTGAGAACCTCATGATGCATGTTTGTGTTTGTATTTGTAGAGGATTTCTCAGCAAGTGGTGAACAGTTCACAAGCATTCCCGACTGAGGGTGAAGAGATCCCACCCATCCTGGAATGGTCAGAGGGGAACAAAGACGATTCACCTGGGCAAATCGATGATGCGAGTAGGAAAAGAAAGAAAAGGATACCACAAACAAGTGGGAAGAGTAGAAGAGTAGATGGAAAGGTGGAAGTACATGGCAGCAAAAAACAAAGATCTTTTGCAGGAAGAAAGTTTAGTGAAGGGGAGAGTTCAGGGGTTGGAGCTAGAGGAGTAGAGGTGGTAGCGAAAAGAGACGAAGAGGAAAAGGGTGGAGGAATAAAGGCCAGCAGATTGGAAACGGAAAAAGACAGTGTAATGTTTAAAGAAGCAAAGAGCAAAACTTGTACTAGTGTAGCAGCATAGCAAACCTGTTTAGTGGGGCGGCTTAGCCCAAATATTCAAAAGAATTGTGCATTTTGTGATACAAGCACCAAATTTGGCACAAATGTACATTAATATGTTGCGAACATTTTCAGATATTGGGCCACTTGAAATTCTCTCTTTATGTCCGCCATATTGGATTTCAAAATGGCCGCCACTTGAAATCTACATTTGCTATTATCTCTGGACGTAATGCAGCTATTGACTTGATTCTGGTATCTAAATGTATGTTTTTGGGGGCAAGGAATCCAATGGTACCAATTTCAACTTAATATTATCTATCACAGTCTGTTATATAATTTTATTTGGAAATTATCTAGGCAAATATTGGATTCAACACAATACTTTGAAAAGAATGTCTTAGTTCTGTAAATGTCTTAGGTATAATACTGACATGCTACATGGTCTAGTATTTGAGGAGACGGAGACACTGACCAAACCTGACCAATCAAAGAGAAAAGACATTGGGAGTGGGTACAGTTCACTCGCAGAGAACTTGGTCAAATTCAGTGAACTTGGAGAGCTTCCAGGATCATTTCACCTGGAAAGACTCGATGATGGTCATGGCATTGAAGCTGCGATGGTTGCACACGGTGCAAAATATCATCAGACATGCAGGCTCCAGTACAACAACACCAAACTGCAGAGAGCACAAAAGAGAGCACTCAAGAAAGAATGTGAGAGCGATGAGGAACAAGCTGCATGCAAACGCACCAGGTTACATTCACGCTCATCGAGTACAGAGAAGAAGGTCCCAGAAAATTGTTTCTTCTGTGAACAACCTGCTGGGGCTGACAGTCTTCGGAAAGCTGCAACATTCCAAATGGACAAACGGGTGCGTGCCTGTGCAACCCTTCTTGGTGATACAGAACTGCTGGGCCGTCTCAGTGGTGGGGACATGATAGCGTTGGACGCCCAGTATCACCCACGGTGCTTGATAGGACTTTACAATCGCACAAGAAAGGCCCAGTCAACAGGATCACAGGACACAAAACAAGAGCGAGCAATGTCGGCAGTTGTCTTCGCTGAACTCGTCCTCTACATTGAAGAAACCAGACAAGATGAGGAGACGGCACCAGTATTCAGATTGGCTGACCTTGTCCAGCTCTATCAGTCCAGAATGGAACAGCTAGGAGTCCAGCTCGACACGAGAGTCCACTCCACACGACTGAAACAGAGACTGTTGGCTCAGTTTCCTGACATGCGGGCACACACCAAGGGGAGAGACATCCTGATGGCATTTGAAGAAGATGTCGGTGCTGCTCTTGCCAAAGCCTGCGAGCTGGACAGTGATAGTGATGCAGTCCATCTTGCCCATGCTGCACAGATTGTTCGCCGTCACATGTTTGGAGAAGCCAAGCCCTTCACAGGATTCCCTGAAGTATGTCAAGAAGAATCTGTGCCACCGTTGCTGCTTGCCCTAGTCAGTATGATCCTAGAGGGACCCAGCATCAAGGAACAGATGGCAGACACTAACCCTGCAGCAATTGCCACAGCTCAGATACTGAAGTTCAACAGCATCAAACACAAGCGAACACGTGGCACCACATCATCCACCAGTGTCAGGCACAGTGTTGCACAGGAGACCCCACTTCCAATATACATAGGGATGATGCTGCATGCTCATACACGCAAGAAGGAATTGGTCGACAGACTGTCACACCTTGGCCTGAGCATCTCCTATGATAGAGTGCTCCAGCTCTCAGCACAGATGGGCAACAGTGTCTGCCAACAGTTTCACAGAGAACGAGTGGTCTGCCCTCCGAAGATGCATGGCAAAGTGTTTACAACTGCCGCTGTAGACAACATAGATCACAACCCCAGTGCAACAACATCAAAGGACTCCTTCCATGGTACCGCTATCTCCCTCATACAACATCCTTCTTACACTGGTGAAGGAGTGGATCGGAGTATCGTCATTGTTGGAGGATCTGGGGATGCACGGTCCAAGACAGTCGCCCCCTTGCCGCACTACTACACTGATGTACCCCCTGTCACTAGCAGCATCAAGAAGTCGCCTGTCCCAGCTGCTAAAGTGGCGTCATTGACCAGAGGAGACTTCAAACAGCAGACTGATGAAGAATACCAATGGCTAGGCAATGCAAAGCGAGTCCTGGAAGACAACACTGGTACAGTGGACAATGACAACACATCTTGGGCTGCATTTCATGCCAGCCGACAGCCACCAGATGCTCGAGTCATCTGCCCCACGTCGCTGCTTCCACTCTTCCTGGAGAGTGCCCACACAGTGGCCATGATCCGGCACTCAATGGACGTCGTGAAGAATGCTGTGGAACACCTGAACTGTCAAGGACTGGAGAAGGACAGTACACACCTTACTGGACCAGGCTAACTGAGGCAGCTCACAGCTGCATTGAGCTGGTTTCTTGCAAGTGCAAGAAAGGGTGTGTGTGAGGCGCTGCAAGTGCAAAAAGGCTGCCCTTCAGTGCACAGCCCTCTGTGTGTGTGAAGGGGACTGCACATGACGATGAGTCAACAACATACATGTACTTGTGGCAATGCTGAACTTGTTAACATGACACTGTTTATGTACACGTATCTTCAGTACCGGTATATACCTAGCCTCAGATACCAGTACACCTAGCCTCAAATACTAGACCATGTAGCATGTCAGTATTATACCTAAGACATTTACAGAACTAAGACATTCTTTTCAAAGTATTGTGTTGAATCCAATATTTGCCTAGATAATTTCCAAATAAAATTATATAACAGACTATGATAGATAATATTAAGTTGAAATTGGTACCATTGGATTCCTTGCCCCCAAAAACATACATTTAGATACCAGAATCAAGTCAATAGCTGCATTACGTCCAGAGATAATAGCAAATGTAGATTTCAAGTGGCGGCCATTTTGAAATCCAATATGGCGGACATAAAGAGAGAATTTCAAGTGGCCCAATATCTGAAAATGTTCGCAACATATTAATGTACATTTGTGCCAAATCTGGTGCTTGTATCACAAAATGCACAATTCTTTTGAATATTTGGGCTAAGCCACCCCACTATACGTATATGTAAGATAGAGAGAGTTGAGCTTAAGAGTTGTGAGAGGGAAAAAAGAAAGAGAAAGGCAAAGATGAAGAGCAACTCAGCAAGTAAGCGCAGAAGATTGAGATTCTGACAATTGGATTAGTGACTGGAGCAGGAAGGCAAGAATCTACAAACCAAATGAAGGAAGTGAAGAGTAAAATGGTTTATGTACATTTTGGAATTGAGAAAAGGCTTTCAGTGAAGAACAATATTAAGATAGAAAGATTTTATTAAAATGAAAACTGTTATTTCAAATTTCGATAATAAACAATAGATCACAAATTGTGTCATGCATGTCTTAATACACGACAACCACACGCCGAATACACAACCACGACTAAACCTTTAAAGCCCCCAATTATTTCCCACTTTAGTGTGGGGTCGGCTACCTGATTGCTGACGGTATAAAGGGGCACTTGAAAATAAATTATCACGTGAACAGATGATTGCTGATAGTTTAGCTCAACAGAAAACAAATGCATGGAACTTGGCATTTTTAACTCACCTGGACTCTAGCACGGTGAGCTTATGCGATCGAGCAGTCTCCCGCAGGTAAGTCAGTCAGTCAGTGAGTCTAAATACTTGTCAATGTCGCTTGAACCAAACACGATTTTGATGAAACTTGGCCACATATTTTGTCTGATGCCGAACGAAGGTGCACTGACCGCATCAAAATCTATGCTCATTAATGGGTTGAAATCAGGCCTAAAACAATAAAATAATTCCGCCCTAACCTATAGAGGGCATTGCATCACCAGAATAGCCCGCACTCGACCAAAAACATGACCTGGAACCGGTAAAAACATGTATCGCTGTATTCAGCAGAGAGGGGCTCACATTCAACTGATCACGGCCTGTTATAGATATGAGGGCTGTTATAAATACGGGGTTTGTTTGATTTTTGGGGCCTGGGTTTTGTCAATTTTTGCTAATGTTCAATTCGGAGATCACTTCGTCCAGCGTAATGCGACGGTTTTCCCTCAGCACGCGTCAACTCCTGCAACCATTTCTGGTGTGTCAGCTGTGTGAGGTTTTGCTAAATCACTCCTCCCATCAGTCATGGAAAAGAAAATGTGTTGTGTTTGAGTGGAAGATTTGAAACCCTTTGTGATTCTTCCCAATCTAAATCCTCTGTCTTTCTTTCTCTTCCTATCCTTCTCAATCAATGTCTCTCTCACCACACCTGTGAATAACCTCTTTTTCATCTGTGTTGAACCATCCTCCCAACAGAGACAACTCTATCTACATCTACATCTGTCTCAGACAACATGGACAAACTTTTAACCACTCATCTCAACTTGATTGACTGCAAGGAGGCATCTCTTCAGGACTGGTCTCCCATATCTATTGCCCCTGACATTAATTCAGCTTGGGAATTCTTCCACAAAATCCTGCTCTCTCTCATGCACAGAATCACCCCATCTGTCTTCAATTATCCTACCCTTCTTCCTGCCCATGGTACACTGAATCCAGTAATGAAGTAGTTGCTCTGAAACAACTTGTCTTCTCTTCCTGGAAGGCAAATCTGACCGAAAGCAATCTCAGTGCATTCCAAAAATCCACAATAAGCGAGTCCACTCTCAAGAGAGCCAGAAAACATCAATCCAACCTCAAGGATTAACTTTCACATTTATCTCCCCCCTCTAAATCCTGTTGGCACTTTGTTGAGTCTGTCTCTGATGCATGCTCTCCTTCCATCCCTTCCCTCTCTTTAAATGGCACCACAGCTGACAACTTGTGAGAAGGCCGAATGCCTCAATTTTTTTGCTTTCAAATCTTGTGTCCTATCCCCCCTCTCTCCGTACCCACTCCACCCAATCACACACAACCGCTCCCAGACTCTGTCTTTTGTACCCGAGAACGTTATTTCAACCCTCGACTACGATTCTGATACTGAACTGGACGGTATCACCTCACATGTCCTAAAAACCTGCTCTGTTGCTCTTGCACTTCCTCTCTCTGCCCTTTACACCCTGTTATTTGTACCAGGTAATCTTCCATCTGCTTGTAAATCTGCAAACATCTCTGCACTACATTAAGAAAAGAGGAAAACTGATCAGCTTTCTTACCATCATCAGCAAGGTCATGGAATCCATCAGAGTAGTTAATATGAAATCCTTCCTTTTCTCCAACAACCTCATCCCAAATCACCAATTTGGTTTCAGACCAGGTCACTCCACCTTGGACATGCTGCTTCTACTTACCCAACAAGCCCTCAATGTCAAACATGAGATCAGGGGCATCTCTCTGGATATATCTCATGTTTCTGATAGAGTCTGGCATTCTGTCTTACCCTCCAAACTGTCTGCCTATGGAATCCAAGGCCAATTCCACAATGGTTTGCTGATGCCCTCTACTCTCATAGCCAATGTGCGGCACTTGACGGAATCCTTTTATCTCCTCTCCCTGTCAAGGCTGGAATGCCCCAAGACGGTGTTCTCGGCCCATTCCTTTCCCTGATCTTCATCAATGATCTCTCTGACTCTCTGGAAAACCCCCTTTATCTATTTTCTGATGGTTCCACCCTGTGCAATGACATCCCTCATCCTTCAGACAGGCAGGCAGCAGCCTCTTCCCTCTCTTCAGACCATAAAAATATCACAAACTGGTCAAACACCTGGAATATGTGTTTCAATCCAGACAAATGTCATACTCACGATCTCTCTCTCTCTCTCTCTCTCTCTCTGAAAGGACCGTCTGGCAAACCCTCCCATCTACCTTCTTGGCAATCGTCTTGAGGAAGTTCAGTCATTCAAACTCCTGGGTCTCACTATAAGCCATGATCATTCTTGGGCAAACCACATTTTAAAATTGGTGTTCAAAGCCAGCTGCTGACTGGGCATCCTCCATCATACAAAGTCCTCCCTTGGTACACCTGAACTCCGATCCACCTACAAGGCCTTCATCCACAGTTTGATGGAGTACTGCTCTACCATCTGGGCTGGCTACCCTGCCTCGCACCTTGCTCAGCTTAATACAGTGGAATCCAAGGCTCTTAGGATCATTGGAATCTCTCACGCTGAAGCAGTCCATCACTTAGCCATTGCAGACAACTCTGGTGTTCTCTCTGTCTTTTGGGTCTTGCACCCTCTGCTATTGCCGTGCTTTGTCCTCCCCAGGTTTCTACAGGGCTCACACGGTCCACCATCAACCCCCTTCTGGTGAACCTACCAAAATCCAGGATTACTGCTCACCTCCACTTGTTTGTTCGTCTTTTTCCCCACCTGTGGAATCAACTTCCACATTCCTCTTCAATCTCATTCTTCCCTTCACGTCTTCAAGACAGATGTTCACCACCATGTCAGACTGTCCCCAATCCTAAAGCATGATCTTCTCGAAACTCAATAACCCCACCCAGTTCACCTCTCCTACCAATTTTCCCTCCTTGGAGTTGACTTCTGTATCCATTTTGTCCACCCCTTGCATGCGTGTTTTGCGTCCTGTTTATGTCAGTACAATCCCGATCCGTTCACTGTACTGTACTAGCTCTTCCATGAGCCTCGACTTTGTAGGCAAAAAAAAACCCCATTACAAAACCCACATTACAGAACGAGTTCAATCGATTATCAGCATCAAACAGCGCAGACCATGAATACAAATCCCATCAAGCGACAAACATTATCACGCAGAGCCAAGCCGTGCACCCTGGTCGACAGTATCACTGGAGGAGCTGGAATTGCTCAATGAGAAGCCTGGTGATGGCTTAACGGTTAAGATAGCTGGCTTGAGATCTTAGAGTCCTGAGTTAAATCCCGTCGTGCCATTGAAATAACAAGGTGGGTTCATTCAGCCTGTCATCCTTCTGAGATTGGTAAAATGAGTACCAGCTTACTGGTAAAAGGGGGAAAATTGCATCAGCGGCACAGCCGCACCTCCAGAAATAATGGATCCAAGCAAGTAGCCACAGGCTGCATACGAACCACCACACAATGAGCATCGCTGGGAGACAGGACAGACCAATGGGGAGACAGCCCTCCAGTTGGTTCGAACTACATGGAACAAGAATCCAAGGACCAAAATAACACTTGCCAGTGCAGTTTGATGCTGGTCGGTCCCTAAACTCAGCCTCTCGCCGGAACAATACAAGGCAGGAGAATCCAAGAGCTCAGGACTTTTTGCCCACGACTGGGGAAAGTGAAGTCAAGGATGAACCTGTGAGGCTGAATCTCCGAGAACGAACGGGTTGGTGACGTGGTGCAGTGGAGAACTGACGGGCTGTGGCGTTTCCCAGGATACACTGGCCAAACACATTCACTTTCTGTCTGTGGCGTTCATTACATCTAATTTGTTCACTTTGAACGCACAAGTACTCAACCATACGCCATCATTCCTTTATGGGAATGGTTTACTGACTCGCATATCACAATTTCTTCTAACACCTTAAAGCAGCTCTCCCTACAATGCGCACCACATCCTATATCCTTCTCTTCTTCCTCACCCTCCCCTTATTCACGTTGGGCCCAACCACCATTGGGACCTGCCAATACACCATCTTCCTCTCTCACTATCATTCTTAACTGCTTTTCCCCAGAATGATGAGGCGCCTGCCGTGTGTAGAATCATGAGACATTGACTGGCCAAGAGGGCTTACAAGTTAGGGGTAAGAGCTTTCTCGTGTGACACTGCTTGCTTGTAAGGTAGTGCCTTTGCCAATTCCTTGATAAACTGCTCGATCGTCTCTCCATTGATGAGACCATAATTTGTACGAGTAAAAGAGAGTTCTGCCCGACGTTTCGTTGTGGTCCGAGATTAGCAAGCATCCTATTTACAGTATCGCTCAGCCGTTTTGATTGACAGCAGTGGGGCATTGAGAGCATAGTACCCCATCTGGGGGGTTTAATTCGCCAGAAAGGTAAAACTGAGTTAGACGATGGACCCTGCCTGAATTAATCCTCTTAGTCTGCGCTTGTGGTTGCTTAGCAACACTTCGCGCCAGGAGTTATCTGCGGCCCGTCGGCTCCAGAAGTCATCAGCCAGGAGGTGGGTCCAAGAAGTCCTATCGCAACCCCCACCAAACCCATAACATAATGTATGTATGCTCTATGTCTCTGTTCTATGTCAGAATGTATGTATGCTCTAGGTCTCGCATATACCCATTGATTGCACAGCTGGTCTAACGCCACAACCACAATTGTAATTTTTTTTTTGTATACAGAATCGAGGCTCGTGTAAGAGCCAACACATTAAACATGAAAACATGCACAGACACATAAAACATACAAGGAAGGGAGCAGGAGACAAGAGGGGGAGAGAGAGAGGGGAGCACACAAGCACAACAGTAGAGAACAGGGACGTCGGTAGATATGTGGAAGGGAGAGGGCTGGGGGGGAGGGGAGAGGTACACGGTATAAAGAAAATGACC
Organism: Myxine glutinosa; assembly: GCF_964187855.1. Taxonomy (NCBI): domain Eukaryota; kingdom Metazoa; phylum Chordata; class Myxini; order Myxiniformes; family Myxinidae; genus Myxine; species Myxine glutinosa. The sequence goes on from NC_136271.1 coordinate 114,065,631, forward strand.
ACCACTATGAATTACAGGAAAGAAGTTGGAGATTGAAAGAGGGGGATTTGGGGTGTTTTAACAGGGGTAGATCAAGGTTTTGGGTGGGGAAAGATAAATAGATGGTCGTGAACAGCTGTTTTAAAGATCTGGAGGGAGGAGTGGGATTGAAGAGTGTGGGAGTTTGGTCCAGAGGTGGGAGAAAAGATGAATGAAGGTGAGCAGAGAGTCTTGATTTTGGCAGTTTCACCAGAAGAGAATTGCTGGCAGATCTTGTGCGTCCTGCAGGAATATTTGGGGGACAGAGCAGGGGGAGCTAGGCCAGAGAGGAGTCGGTAGAAGATAGAAATACCACCAACCTGCCTGCGGTGAGCGAGTGAAAGGCCCTCAGATTCAGCTTCATCGTGGGAGATTACAGTGATTCGGAAAGCTTTGGTTTCTACAGTGTGATGCCGAGCTAGGTGTGAGGCAGGAGCACCAGCCCAGAGGGGAGAGCAGTACTCCATCAAGCTGCGGATGAAAGCTTTGTACGTGGTGAGGCACTCAGAGGTGCCAAGGAAGGACTTCGAACGACGGAGGATGCCCAGACGGCGACTGGCTTTGGAGGCCAGCTTGGAAATGTGGTTTTCCCAGGAAAGATCATGGCAGATAGTGAGTCCCAAAAGCTTGAGTGACAGAACTTCTTTAAGGATGGTTGAGAAAGTAGATGGGAGGGTTTTCCAGACGGTCTTTTCCGAGAGACACTGAGAGTGTGAGATTTGTCAGGATTGAAAGACATGTTCCACTTGTTTGACCAGTCTATGATTTTGTCGAGGTCTGCAGAGAGTGAAGAGGCTGCTGCCTGCCGAACTGAGGGGTGAGATATGGAGCGGCAAAGAGTCGAGTCATCAGCAAAGAGATAGAGAGGATTTTCCAGAGCATCAGAGATCATTGATGAAGAACAGAAATAGCACTGGTCCCAGAACACTGCCTTGAGGATCTCCAGCCCGGACAGGAAGGGGAGTAATTTGAGAATAAAATAAAAATAAACCAATCAGAATTATTACCAAATCGGAATAAACCAAAAGCCGATTTACGTCGAGTCTATTTGCGTCATTTTGATTGAATGCCGTTAACACATTATGGGGCAATAGTCAATTTAAGTCATGCGAGTCCAAAATAACATCGTTCAAAAATTAAGTACAGTACTGTTGTGCTTCTTGCGAAAAATTTCAATACAGTGGTGTGCGGTCTGCCAGTGCAACAGCAATGGCGCCCGCTGGTGGAGAACAGACAACATGGCAAGTGTTCAGTGGATGCAGTCGCTTTACCTCCCAGTCTCACATGTTTCACCCTGTGGTGAAGTGTACCACGTATGTCCATGATGTACTCGACCCTCGTTAGTGGGGCTTTGGCCATTATTAGTAACATGTAAAAGGGGTTTGAGATAAACCCCCCCCCGTTAGTGTGGCAGGGTAAGTGAAGGTTAAGTTAAGTTGGTGTGACCAAATTTCTTTTCCTGGCAACGCATCCCTCTCCTCATAGCACAATGCACTGTATATGGGAATAATCATATTCGAATAACGTCACAATTTTTAGGAACACATGCACAACGTAAATCGGCTACTTTCTCGATATAACCACGACATATATATGCACAAGCATTATGCATATTGTTACTTCATGTGGGCACAACACAGGTTATTTTTTTATTTTTCGGGAATAGCCGAGGCAGCGGGGCGGGGTACTCTGCCAGTTACAGGAACTCTTCACCACATCTCATCCACAGGTATTTCTTGCATTTCCGCGAGTCGAATTTGCATTCAGAAACAATTATGGTCAACCGCTTTGAAATTTCTCCCACCACCCCATCCCCTGCAATTTCCCATATTTTTCTCCTTTCGAAAGAAATGGTGACACCGACGGTGCCGATACCACTCCGTCCCCTCGATAACCGCATGGAAGTAACAATAATACCAGTGGTAAATGCACAAAGATGAACTACAGTTTTTGCAGTTGTAAAATTAAGAGCTGCGACGAAGATGTCAGTTTGTCTTTGTTCCAAATAAAGCAATTACTGGGACAACAAACAATGCAGTATTTCAAGTAACACTTGTATTACAACCTTTTTGTCCAAATCCAAAGCAAGGTATGCTGCAAGGACCTCAAATTCGAGATAATTACGGTTTTTAAATATTTCATGTACTCATTCTGTATCAAAATGCATGGTCGTGGTGGTTTAAGCTTGGCTTCCAAACTGCTTGGAGTAGCATGGGCAACAGTTTCACAAAAATGAACAGCTTCGGATCCTCAATTCAAACCACACACACAAACACACATATATCTTAGACTTAGAGCCCTCCCGCTAAACATATCCCTGGACTATCGTGTATATGCATTGTGCACATACAGCTGTGAAGACTCCAGACATATTTTTGTCCCTAAACAAAAACACTGAGAAAAATTTTAAAAAAACAATAGAGCAAAGCTTTTTACACGCAATTATCAATGTGTAAAAGTGGTTGCAAATGACCATGCCAGCCTCAAGCAAAATGTCTAGACATGAGCTGTCTGCTGCCAATTTCGTAACAAAAATAACCCTCCATCCTGATCTCCACAAGTCTAGACAATATTCTTCTATAGAAAACTACAAAACCTTGGTCACCAAAGTTCACCTCTGCTCATTTTGAGGTTACCTTAACCTTAAACCCACCCCCGAACCATCATTATTTGTTCGACAAGACATTCATCATTATGAGCTGATCGCAAGACCAGCTGCCAAAAAAAATTCCAAGCCATTTACCCATTTCTTCCACACACAAAAATAAAAAATGTCCACAATCCATCCGGACTGGTTGCAGTAGTAACAAAACAGCACATGACGCAGAGCCTTGCCGGGGTATATAGATTACAGTAGATCTGAGCACCAGTGCAGACTCACGGATAGCAGTTACTACAGCGTTTCATATTCCATTGGGAAAGTGCGACGTCAACAAATCACGCAGTAAATTCCCACATCCATAAATTGTGAAAAATACATTGGAAATGGTTCGTATGTAGAAAAGTTAACCGGTCTCATCATTTTTATTCATTTGCATGACTACGAGCAGGATAACTGGCACGGTGATGCAGACAGACACACACACACACACACACACACACACACACACACACACACACACACACACACACACACACACACACACACACACACACACACACACACACACACACACATACACACACACACACAACCTTTTATGAGCAGTGGAGATGACAAAAGTATGGCCCTCAACACACAGACAGAGACACAGACAGACAGAGACACACACACAGAGACAGAGACAGAGACACACACACACACACACACACACACACACACACACCTCTTCCCATCCCTTTGGAAACACGTGAGCAGGTGTACAACGCAAACAGGTGAACGCAGTCACCATTGTGCAGCCAATGAAGCAGTTCCTCATTCCCCTTGGTAACCGTTCAAACTGCAAACTTCCTTCAGGGTCAAGTCTGAAAGATGAAAATCTCCAACAGCAAAAATCTTGCAATTTAAGAGCACAAACAAAAAATGAAACTGCCTTTTTTTTTTCTTCCCCGCCCCCCACCCGCCCCCCTTTTTATCAACACATCAAAGGTGAAACAACTTGTACGAGGATTTGTTTACACGATCAAATGCTAGCAGGTCACCACAAATGATACTCAAAATAGATGAATACGTTTAAACGTCCCAATGAACAGCAAGACAGGTAACTGGACACAATCTTGTTTATTGGGTCTCTCTGCCTTGCGTGCCCGCGTAATGCAGGGCAGCCAGGCAGGCAATACGCTCAGAGGGAGAAACAAAGAATAAGGGAAATTGCGGGAAAGGGGGGGCGGGGGGGGGGTGGTGTGAGCAATACGGTGAGCAGAAGGGGTCGTTCCCATCTGCCAACATCATAGGTATCCTGCTCCGTTTGCACCCTGGGCAACCTACAATAAACACTCGACTCGCTCTTTCCTTCCTGGATGCAGAACAACAAGCCTTGGCTCCGAATCTCGGGGAGAGGGACACAGTCTTTACAATGAACCCAGCCAAAGGTACGGCAAAGTGACTTGTACTGCCACAAGTTTTGTACAAATGTTTTACATAATGCTATAAAAAAGCAAGACCCATAAGAAATGAAAAATCCCAAACCTTCATACTGTAAACAGCAGCTGAGGAGGGTGGGGAAGGGGAGGGATATATCCTAAATTGAGGACTTGTGGGCTGGGACAGGAAGGTCACCATGTCAGAGAAATGGAGCTCAGGGCCGTTAGGCTGGGAAAAGCAATGCCTGGCTCGGGAAGGTCCATTTAGACAAAGGCAAAGTCGAGGTCGAAATGCTTGTACTGGGACAGACGGGGGGAGGTAAAAGTGTGCCTGGGATGGGAACACCACACTTGGCCATGTTTGTCATCGAACGCCAAGCTTGGGGAAGAGAAGGGACGGCTCGTCCAGGCCAGACCCCGTTGCCCAGTGCATGGGAGAGTGTGAGGCCAGCCAAGCATGCCTACCCCGGGGAGGAGAACCGTTTTTCTCAGGGCTGGGAGCCGGCAGCAGCTGCCACGGGGGCAGCTACAGGTGTCCCGGGTGGTGGGAGCATGGGCTGAGATGATGTCAGACTGCCACGTGGCGAGTTCATCCCTGCCACAACGGTAAAAAGAAAGCAATTAGATTGCAGACCTTCACCAGGACTTGTTTTTATGGGGTGTTTGTATGGTATATATTGTGTTGGTGCAGTGTGCAGACGATGCATTTAGATGGTTGTTTATGTTGGTGTGACGGACAGACCGTTTCGGTTTTTTTGTATACATTCACTTTCCCAAAGTATGTATTTTATAGACGTATAAAATAGACTTGTATTTTATAGATACACGTATTTTATTGATGTAGGACGTATTGCTGTAGTACGTGCTTTATAAACGTGATCGGTTGAAAAAAAGATTACGTGCAATACTGGCTGAGCCACCACCAGGTGGGGCTTGTGGCCGACTTTAGCACATTATGTGTCGACAAGGCAAACCCAAATACAAATACAATACTTCCCCCTCCTCTGGTGAGGGTAAATATGTTCTCCATTTGCTCCATTTGCTCCATTTGCTCCATTTGCCAATTTGTGATACAAGTAATACTACAACCCTCCCACACCCTTCTCATTAAAGAATCAGCAATAATTGGTGGGCGTTTTTAAAGGTCGTCGATGGAGGCCATCTCTAAAATTTGGCTTCAATCGAATAAATTTATCCCCAAAAAAATAAAAAATAAAAATAAACAAAACCCCTCGATTTTAAAAAATTTTCAATCAACCCCGACAACATTGTATGCACATCGTTGACCAAAATGTATTAAATTGTCCTTTGATGGCAAAGTCAAATTTTAGGCTCAGTACACACGACAATATAGCAAAGTCTCCGTAATCTCCCAAAATACGGGCAAAGATGGAAGATGATCAAGAGCAACAGAATGTAGGTTATATAGAGGGGTGTGCTTTACATTAAAGGAAATACAATCACAGAAATGCATTATGGAAACGACATAGTATTCATAGAATACTTACCCCACGCAGTCAACTTGGTGTGAGCCAACTCTGGTTTTTTAAAGGGTTTTTTCATTTGAACCAATATGGCTGTCAGACCACGAGACCAATGACATCATAAATTCACATTCTCTAATATAATTGTTGTATAGCTAACGCTCAATCAATTTCAAACTGATCAGATAAAGTGTTGTACTTGTCGAATTATGATGTCATATAAGGCACCAATGACGTCATCATTACCAACACTTATTCCCCATGCAGAGTTCTTTACAATGAGTCACGTTTAAATTTTTCCCATGGAGCAGTTCCGGAGACAGAGGTGCAACGGTTTTCGGTTTTTCCAAGATGGTGCCTGTACCACGTGCCAGATGAAGTCATAATTATCAGTAAAATATTCTACAGGAGGAGGTGCTCCTGTGGGTAAAGATTTTGTGCCAATTAGACCAAGAATTGCAGAGAAAAAAAGAATTCACTGATCGGATCAGGCGTTGTACTTGTCGAATTATGACGTCATAACTATGGTACCACGACATCATCGACAACATATCTTATTTCCCGTGGGGAGTGCTCGACAACTAACCGCGTTTCAATTTTTTCCATGGCGCGGTTTCGTTGAGGTGCAACGTTTTATGTTTTTTCAAAGATGGTGCCTGTACCACATGACCTATGACATCATAATCATTAAACAATTCTAAAGGAAGAGGCGCTCGCTCCTATGGTAAAAATTTCGACCAAGCAACAGTTGTAGAGAATTTTTTTTCATACTGATCGGATCAAGCGTTGTACTTGTCAAATTACGATATCATAAAGAAGGCACTGATGCCATAATCATCAACACTTATTCTCCATGGGGAGTACTTGACAATGCACCAAGCTTAAATTTTTTCCATGGAGCGGGTTCGGAGATAGAGGTGCAACGTTTTTCCAAGATGGCCATGTCCATACCACATGACCTATGACATCATAATTACGACAAATTGTACAGGCGGACGCCCTCCGATGGTGAAATTTTTGTATCAATCGGACCAACGGTGCCCGAGAAAATGCATTTTTTAAATGCAGACATGCACATACGACATGCGTAGGGACACACCCAATCGCTGAACCCCGCTTTTCGCTTCGCAAGCGCAGGGTAATAAAGTACGGCATTTCAGATCATGAGTTTTTGGCCCTACGCGATTGGGTCATTAATGAGGTTCAGGATAAGCAGAAAAAAGAGGGACCAAAAAATAGTTATAAGTTACGTACACAATGTCAGACGTCACAACACACAAACACAACACACAAAGACCCTCCCATGCCGAAAAACCAAGACACATATTAATCACTTTTTCCATCTGTAATCGGCACTCAAATGATGAATCATGAATCACTCAATTTTGAAAAATATATTGCACGAGAAACAGCCATCGTGACAAAATGGACAAATTGGCGCCACAGCACGACTTTGATCATGTGGGTCAGGTGTGCTTCAATCGGTGATATTATGGAATCCATCTTTAGATATCATGTATACCAATTGATCAATGTTGAGTCACATGGTTGGTGTTGGTAGTAACCTGGGACTGTGCTGGGAGATGAATTGGAGAAAAGACTGCTCATGGAACCTTTCCTGCCATGCTCCTTCACCACAGGATCTGAGGTAGACGGCCATAATCAGCAACCATCACAGTGTGTGCACACTATTCAAGCTCAACCACCATAAACCTGTACTCGGAGAGAAAACTGCAAGCAAAATACACTAACAGGGCAAAAGTTATGGAACAGTATTTTATAGACAATGCAAAACAAGCCTTGGTGTGCGGCCATTTAATGTCTTGTAGGACCTCGTCATGCCCCAATCACAACTTAAACATCTATTTGCTACCAGTGTTTGTAACACTTAAGAGTGCCGGTCACGAGGAGGGATACCTGACAGCATGCTCTGTCCAAACAATAGCACACTATACATTATTCCATTAATCCAAAATGTAACTTGTGTGATGTGCATGAGTAATGCGGACTGGAACACCGACCACTCCCTTTGACGTTTCATTGCCTCTTGGACAATCCAAGCATCAAATTGATCAAAACAATACTCTACCTTCACTTTGATGTACAGAATTTTTTTTTAAATTAAGAATGTTCTAATAATTTCTGTCTAAAAACTTAACTCTGATCATTTATCAGTGAATCAACATTTCAAACAATACTGACATTTCATCATCAAACTGGGACATTTTGAAAAACGTGGTTCTGGTTGCTGCAAAATCGTGTTGGTGTGAATAAATGGCGAAATCATGACCGGTTTGATGAAAAAGATTCGGAAATTCAAAACTTGTTAGAAAAACGCCTTTGTAAAAAAACAAACAAAAAAAAAAAAAACTTGTTTTGAACAAAACACGGTGCATCAAATAACTTACGCGTGCAACAAGAACAGCAACACATAATTTGCGTGTGGCACCAAAAAAAACAAAATCTTCGGCACGACACTCATTGTGCAAAAACAATCTGTGGCAGCAAAACAAAGCAATATTGAAATCCAACAACTAGCTGATTCTGGCAATTGCCACAAATTTGTCTGAGCAATAAAAAATATTGTTGGTCCAATTTTTAAAAAATCAAGCTCTTCTCGCCTCGCTCAAAATAATGACGTTTTAACAGACGAGTCTCAAATGTTTTATCACTGGCATGAGCATTTCTCCAATCTTATCAAAGCTAATGATAATTTCTCAATTAGCGTTTTGGATTCAATCTCTCAACATCCTGTTCGAGAAAGTCTCGACACTGCCCCATTAATCTCTGAAATTAATGGTGCAATCAAGCAAATGAAAAACAAGAGCTATGGCCCCGATTCTATCCCAATGGGATGTTGGAAAATTGCCCACTTCCACACCTTTCTGTTTCATCATTTCTCTGCTTTTTGGGTTCATGAGTTTTTAACCAAGGGATTTCAAGAATGCAAATGTTATAAGGATTTTTAAAAAGGTGACCAGTCAAATCCATGCAACTACTGTATTGTGGAATTCATCTTCTATCGGCCACTGCAAAAAAGATTTTGCCAAAATTATGCAAAGTAGTCTTGTTTCTTTCAGGGAAAGAATTTTAAGGGAGTCGCAGTATGATTTTTGCAAGAATCGTTAGACTATTGATGCGATTTTCTCTCAATGTCAAATTCAGGAAATATATTGAGAGCAAAATCTTCCTCTCTTTGCTGCTTTTATTCATTTTACCAAGGCTTTTGATAGTCTATATCAATGTTTATGGTGGGAAATTTTGGGTCGACTTGGTTGTCCGGGCAATCTAATTTCGCCGATTCGTAGTCTGCATGATGATATGAATAGTCACATCAAAATGAGCAATAAGCTGTCAGCCCCATTCGCGATTGAGATGAGTGTGAGGCGGGGCTTGTTCACATCGCTCGCAGCGCCAACATTGTTCACATTTCTCCTTGTGGCTTTTTTGAACACTTCCTTGGGAAGGATGTTCCGAGTGGAATTGCATTCATGTGCGAATTGATGGTGGTATTTACCTCCACCACCGAGAGTGGATGGAGGTTATTTTTACGTATTACCTCCCCAAACCCTGGTTACGGTGCACCTCAGAGTCTCGAGAGGGAACGCGGCAGAAAGATTTGTTATTTTTAGTGTTCTAATAAACCTTGGTAAAACCACACCAATACAATTGTAGAACAAACAGGTAATTGTATTAAGAACCCTCACATACACAATACACAACAACATGCATTTTAAAGGCCATTTTCCCTGCTAGAGCGGGGGTTAGCCTTGCGGTCCCCATGACAATCTTCTCCATTTTGCCCTATTTTCTGCATCTCTCCTTGTTAACCACCTTGCCCGCATTTCTTCTTCCACCATCTTTAGCCAAGTCTTTCTCGGTCTTCCCCATCTTCTACTTCCTTCTACATTCATTTCCATCACTCTTCTCAACCAGTCACTTTCATCATTCCTCAACACATGACCAAACCATCTCAACCTGTTCCTCTTCACAGCATCAATCACAGGCTCTATTCCCATCATCTTTCGCAATTCATCATTTGTCTTCCTCTCTCTCAACGATACTCCGCACATCCGTCGAACCATTCACATTTCCACCCTTTCCAACCTTCGTTGCTGCTCTACGTTCATTACCCATGTCTCGCTTCCATAAATCATAACACTTCTCACACATGCAGCATACACCTTTCCCTTCAGCTTCAACTTATGTCCTCACATACACAATAATAACATTATTAAAGAAAGTACAATGAAAATGTCACTTGCATCAAGTGAACAACACATATGATGGTACCATCATTCCCCAATGCTCTCAAAGCAATAAACTCACGACACGCCAAACGTGAGTGGAATGTAACATTCCCCAAAGTCCGTGCACAGATCCCCACGCTGGTTGAAGCCGTGCAGAACGACGAGAACGAGGAGTTACGAGGTGAGAGGTCAATATGGGAATTGAGCCGATGGGTAAACAAATGGCAATCAACACGATGAGGTTGATATGGAAATCCCAACGACAAAACAAGATGCACTAAGTGGACAGTCTCTTCGAGGACAAAATGGCGCATCAGCCTGTAATGGAGGCGCTCGGTTTTTCTCCAACAATAACTCACGCTTGGTAATAAAACCGGAGACGCAGATTTAATTGCAATCGCAATATAGGACGATGTCGTGGGCAATCCCTTTCATGGGAAGCCTCAACTCATTCGCGACCATCGCAGCCTCGAAAAAGTCAGCTCGCAGCCTCGATGCGATTCACGGCTGCATCTCTCTCATGGCCGTCTCTTCCTCCTCCCTTCTCTTCCGGTTTGTTTTCCGTGCCTTCCTTTTTCCTTCACAAACACTTCTTTTCACGTTTTACTAAAGTCGTCTCCATTTCACACAACAATCTTAACAACAATATTACCTGAAACTAAAAATCCTTCAAATATATAAGAGCAACAAAGGTGGAAGTGACGGATCCGTAACAGTTGTGCTTTCACTCGTCTGTCTTTGAACTGGGATATCTCAAAGTTGTGTATTGATTCGGCTGAAATTTGGTGGAGAAGTTAGGTATGTGACAAGGAAGAATTTATTAAATTTTGGTGAAGATTCAAATCCTGTTCCTATAATTTTTAAGTGATTCTTCACCATTGAGTGATCTTGCTAAAATCGATATATAGCACGATATCTCAAAAAGCTATGGGTGGATTCAGACCAAACTTTGGCTAAGCAATCAATCCATCTAAAACAAATTTTACATCAACCAATAGTTCCTTAAAAATTTCAAAATTCCCACTCCTTTGCCATTGATGGCGCTGCGTTGAATTTGGTGAACAACCTTGTCTATCTTGGTAGCAATATTTAAAATACCCTCAGCAATGATCGTGAAATTAGTTATCGCATCTCGGCCGCAAGCTTCAGCAAACTGCGGAATCATGTGTGGCACTCCGCTGGCATTAATTTGCATACAAACTTAGCTGTGTATTGTGCCATAGGTTTATCTACTCTTATCTAAAGACGTGAAACTTTCCCCCTGTATGCCAACCACATTAAATGGATCAATGCAGCAACATCACTTGCGTTAAAATTCTTAAAATAAATTGGTCTGACTTTGTATCTTAGAGATGTTGGGTGCACTTCGAACTTCAAACCCATGTTCGTGCATCTGGCCTTAGCAAAGCTGCGTTACGACAACCGACTGCCAAAAATCAATTTTCTATTCTGAAATTGCTGCTGGCCATCGTAATAGTGGTGATGAATATCTACGCTACAAAGACCATCTCAAATGACTTTGAAAAAGATGTGAAGTTAGCATTTCCACATGGGAGCAATCCTGTCGCTGCGGTAACAATTGGAAAGAGTTGTGTGAAAATGGCATTGCGAAAATGATAGACAAGCAAAATTATATTCACGATTAACAGTCTTAATATTGTCATGTCCATGGCCAATGAACACCGGCCTCAGACGGATAGCCGATCGGTTAACTCCAAGGCAGCAGTTCAACACTTGGCGGAATCTTTTTTGGCACACACTGGACAGGAAGGAACTGAGGTCTTGCCTGTACGAGCACACAGGGTCTAATCTGAAACCGACAGAACAAAGAAACGCGACACAAGAATAAAATGCACAATAAATGGATTTAATGAAAATAAATGCGGTACGATAAAAATGAAATGCGAGGTAAAAACTATAACTCCTACGGTGAGGATCCTCCATCAGACACAATTACACAACAATGGAATGATAAAAGAAAACAACTGCCCGTCCATGGTACACTGAATCTTGTGGTGAGGCAGTTGCCCTGAAACAACTTGCCTTTGCCTCTTGGAAGGCTAATCCAACTGAAGGCAATCTCAGTTCCTTCCACCAAGCTCGGAACAAGTGTGTGTCTACCCTCAGGAGTGCCAGGAAGCACTATCTCTCCTCACTCAAGAATGAACTCTCAAACCTGTCTCCTTCCTCCAAATCCTGGTGGCGTCTGGTCAAATCCGTTTCTGGTGTTTGTTCCCCCTCCATCCCCTCCCTTACCTCAAATGGCCACACAGTTGACATCGCACGTGACAAAGCCGAATGCCTCAACTCTGTGTTTGCCTCAAAATCCTTAGTCCCAAACCCTTCTCTCTCTGTTCCCACCTTTCCCAGTCGAACCCAACTGCTCCTGAACTCTGTGTCCTTCTCTCCTGACAAGGTGGAGGAGTTTTTGTCAAACCTCGACTCTGATTCTGCAACTGGACCAGACGGCATCAGCCCACGGGTCCTAAAATCCTGCTCTGCCGCTCTATCTCACCCTCTCTCTGTTCTTTTCACCCTATCTTTTGCTCAAGGTCATCTGCCAGCATCCTGGAAATCGGCTAACATTACCGCTTTACACAAAAAAGGTGCAAAAACAGATCCTTGCAACTACAGACCAATCAGCCTGCTCCCAATTATCAGCAAAGTCATGGAATCCATCATTGCTTCGGATATGAAATCTTTCCTCTTCTCCAATGGCTTGATCTCTGATCATCAATTTGGTTTCAGACCAGGTCACTCTACTCTGGACATGCTGCTTCTGCCGTCTCAACAATGGATGGAGGTCCTCAATGCCAAACAGGAAATCAGAGCCGTCTCCCTTGACATATCACGTGCCTTCGATACGGTCTGGCACCCAGCTCTGCTCACCAAACTCTCCTCCTATGGTATCCATGGAAATCTCCATGCATGGCTTGCGGACTTCCTCTCTGGTCGTAGTCAACGTGTGGCCCTGAATGGATTTCTCTCATCTCCCCTTCCTGTTCAGGCTGGAGTTCCCCAAGGCAGTGTGCTGGGCCCTGTGCTTTTTCTGGTCTTTATCAATGATCTCTCCGACTCTCTGGAAAATCCTCTCTATCTCTTTGCTGATGACTCCACTCTCTGCCGCTCCATTCCTCTTCCCCCAGATCGGCAGTCTGCAGCCTCCTCACTCTCTGAAGACCTGGACAAAATCACAGACTGGTCAAACAAGTGGAACATGTCTTTCAATCCTGACAAATCTCACTCTCTTACTATGTCTCCCCGAAAAGATCGACTGGACAACCCTCCCATCTACTTTCTCAACAATCCTCTCCAAGAAGTTCTGTCGCTCAAGCTTTTGGGTCTCACTATCTGCCATGATCTTTCTTGGGAAAACCACATTTCCAAGCTGGCCTCCAAAGCCAGTCGCCGACTGGGCATCCTCCGTCGTGCGAAGTCCTTCCTCGGCACACCTGAGCTCCTCACCACATACAAGGCTTTCATCCGCAGCTCAATGGAATACTGTTCTTCCCTAAGGGCTGGTGCTCCTGCCTCACACCTGGCTCGGCTTCACGCTGTTGAATCCAAAGCTTTCAAAATCATTGGAATCTCCCGCGATGAAGCTATCTCTGAGGGCCTTTCACTCGCTCACCGCAGGCAGGTAGGTGGTCTTTCTGTCTTCTACCGACTCCTCTCCGGCCTTGCTCCCCCAGCTCTCTCTGTGCTCTGTCCCCCAAATATTCCTACAGGTCGCACAAGATCTGCCAGCAACCCTCTGATGGTTAAACTGCCGAAATCTCGGCTCTCTGCTCACCTTCACTCTTTCATTCCTCTTTTCTCCCGCCTCTGGAACAAACTCCCACACTCCCTTCAATACCACTCCTCCCTCCAGGTCTTTAAAACAGCTGTTCACCACCATCTCTTATCTTCCCCCATCCAAAACCTTGATCTTTTCTACCCCCACTAATTCACCCCAGATCCACCTTGTTTGAAATTCCAACTTCTTTCCTGGAAGTCCTGGCAGTGTCCATATGTTTATACCTCTCCCACTCCCCCCCCCCCCCCCTTCACATGCCTCCCCCCAAAGCCCTCTCCCTCCCACAGATCTCTCGATGTCTCCATGTCTCTCGGTCCCTGCTCTCAAATGTTGTGTTTGTGTCCTTCCCCCTCTCTCCCCATCTTGTCTACCGCTCCCGATGTTATTTGTTTTATGTGTCTGTTTGTCTTTCTGTGTGATTAATGTTCGCTCTTTCACGAGCCTCGATCTTGTATACAAAAAAAAAAAAAAAAAAAAAAAAAAAAAAAAAACTTCGTTCGTCGGCCGGTACTCAGCTCCGGCCTCAAAAAGGGCTGTGGGATGCCTGGTGGCCGTGGAACGGGTCCCACAGTTCGGCCAATGGCCCGATCGTCGGCGGGAGTAAGATGGCGCCGAATCGCTCTTCCGTCAAGTCCCACTCCGTTTGAACCGCCACAAGCCCCACGAAGCGTCGCTTTCTGGCTCCTCTTCGACGGCTGCGACAATCTCTTCCTTGATAGTGCCAACAGTTCACAAAGGCTCCAAAATCACTCCACAGCGTGCCCGGGCACGAAAACGCAGCCGTTCCCTCACGCGACGAATAACTAAGAGAGCGAGCAAGGGGAGATGTCGTCTTCTTCTCTCTCAAACATTCGACCTCTGAAATCACCCCTGACCAATCGCCGAGCTTCGTCAACACCACTCCATGTCCCCTGGACCAATCTCGACTCTCGGGGTGTGGTCTCTCGTTACGAGTTGTCGGGGCAGAGTGTAGTCTCTATTGGCAATGTCGGTTGTTGTGGTTTAAGGGACCAAGTGAATGTAAAACCGGAAGGGAAAATCACAGGAAGCAATTACACACGGGAATTAATCTTAAGCCCTGTCTTGTTAACACAAAAACCATGCCCCTTATGGCGACATGCAAACACTTAACCTGACAGGTTCCCTACTTATTACATCTGGGTTCTTCTTCACGTCCAAGGTCCAAGCTAAAACCTATACATTCCTATCTCCATTATGGTATTTCTTCCCTACCCCCACAAATGTAACAATATGAATCGCCCTTTTAACCCAAATCAATGATCGGTGACTTATTCTGTTTAACCCCTTCTACTATTTGGAATTATTTTTTGTAACTCAATGATTTCACGAATTGGCCTTATCCTGTCATAGGACAGCTAATGATGATAATCTTTGCGCCATGAGAGCTACTCAATCGTGATTTGGTTCACTTTTTTGCAATCCTGCAGGGGCACAATGCATGTCTCGATTGAGCTACCTGCAAAATAATAAATGAAATGGAAAAATTGTTTTTACAAGTTTGAGGTGGGATTGACGATATTATTTTATTTTATTCAGTCTATCATTCAGTTTTATCAAGCCTGTAACTGGCATCCCAGAATCCCGCAGATCCTCCATCACACTTCAACAATGTGCTCCAAGGCGTGGCATTCCACCAATCCCATTTCAACATTTTTAGGCCCAGAATACACCCTATTTTTGCACCGTGTCTGTGTCCTTTTCTCTTGCGTGGTATTCCAAATCGCACTGATGCTTGCCTTGCACCCCGATATCTCATTATTAAAGGTTTTATGTCATGACAGAGTTTAGTATCTTGCCCAAAAATGTCGGCATTCTCTTCCCTGAAGGGAATTCTCAATGGTTTGTTAAGTTAGTTTGGCCTGTAGTCTTCACTTCATAACATTCCCCATGGTGAATTTGAGGATTACACGGGTCTTCATTACCATGATGGGGGTTCTACTCTAACAGCAAATAAACATTCCTCACTGAACTCCATACATTTTATTCGTCTTGGACATGGCGTGATGAAAGAAAGCAACAAAATCCATTCCAAGGCCATGTACAGAAGGTATCTGTTCAAATCAGACCAAACATCTGGGCAATTCTCAGCTGGAAAGCAGCGACTTGTCATTTCACCATTGGTAGTATAGTGCGGTAGAAGATACTATAGAAAAAGAGGGTTTTTAAATTGAGTTTCATATTCATTCATTTGAAGCGCATTGCATTTTACCTTTGCAAACTCGCACAAAACCTCAAATATATTTTATAAACATACGGGTTTGCCTTTTTGAAAAGATCAGGAGCTTATTGCTGTGTAACCACCTTTAGTGGTATTTAAGAGGAGGCTGTGTGGACGTCGTATTTAAGAAAAAGTGATTTGTACATTGCTGCATCTACAGACAATGGATGTTTGAGCTGTGTTGTCTTACAGAAGTATGCATGTTCCATGGCCTCACGGGGAGGGAGTCTGGTCTGGTGATCATAACGCAACAGCTTGTCCAGAAAGTCCAATGCCTCCGGGCTCACCAAATGTTGATTCTCACTGTGTACAAAGCGCTCCCAGCGCTTCCGTGAATGCCTGCGATGAAACACATGTACCTTATCACCACATAATAAACAAAATCACAACTTTGGACTCTCCCAGATTCCAGAAAAAAGGGGAAAAAAACACGAGTCAAAAAATAAATAAATAAATAAACTTTCATCTGATATGCAAGTCAACTGAAGTATCAACAGCAACAACAAACCAATGACAAATGCAGCAAATTTGCGCAATAATATGAAAAGCATTTCTAGCTGAACCAAGTGAGGATACAGAAACATTATTGCACGAGGACAAGCAAAACAAATTCAAGCCAAAGAGAAACGCTTCCTGAAAAAAAAAAGATAATAGATAAAAAGGCATGAACCACCTTTAGAGGCCATTTTTCCCCGCAGAGCAGGGGTTGGCCTTTTTGGGGCACCCTGGTCCCCTTTTTGAAGCAATGTTTTATGGCCGGATGCCCTTCCTGCCGCCAACCCTGTTAGTCCCCTCTTGCGACACACAGGGAATTACCAGTGACCTGGTACTCAATTTGCCGACCTCGGAAGGATGACAGGCTGAGTCAACCCCCCTGGTGTTAATTCAGCGATAAACAGGGATTCAAACCCAGGATCCTAGGATCCCAAGCCAGCACCCTAACCGCTAAGCTAACACCAGGCTAAGCCAATAGATAAAAAGGCATGACACCTTGAAAAAGCATTTAAACATTTTTCGGTTGTTTCACTTAAAGCATACATGCACATACAAACCAATGCTGTCCGTGCATTTAATTGGCCAACTCCCAAATTATAACACTCGCGTTAGCTGACTTCAATTGGGATACATGGGATTGTGGGGAACACTCACACAAATTACAATTTAGGAGTTAGAACAAACGGCAGGATGTTTAACCAAGACCAAGAGAGACCTTTTTTGCGACAATCTTATCAAAACTCACCTTAAAGTTTATTTATTTTAGCCTTCTGCACTTGGATAATATTAATACAGTACACTCAATGCATGTAAAATAAATAACTACCTTCCCAGGATGTCGTTGAAGCGAGGATCCAAGTCGATATTGTATTTGTCGACATAGTTGTACAACTCTTCTGTTCCCAGCACTCGTGCTATCCGCACCAGCTGTAGGTATACACCAACACCAACGGCATTTATTTCTGCTGATTTTAATTGCACATTCCCTCCCTAGCCCCAAATGAATCGCAAAAGATACGTAGTCGAAACTATGCAAGTGACACAAGCCCTCACCAGCAGGCCTTGCTGAATATACATAGTTGTAACCACTTTACTACCAAGCAGCAGTAGTCTTCACCCTACGGGCTTCCACCCCTCCCCCCACTCCATACCCAAGAAGAGATTTAGGAATCGCTGAAGAGAATGATCACAACATGGAAAGACAAACCTGATCATAGTTATCGTGCCCGTGGAAGAAAGGTTCCTTTCGGAATATCATGCTGGCCAACATGCAGCCCAGACTCCACATGTCCAAGCTGTAGTCATACATCTGGCAGGAAAAAAGAGGAAGAAAAGAAAGGGGAGAGGGGGAAAATGAAAGGGGGAAAGGTAAATAAAACAAAGGGGGGAAGGGGGAATTTTTTTTCCAAAAAGGTCAGTGAATGGCTTCACCTCTAATAGTCCATAAAAGCATATATTCAGCTCAAATTAACAATCGTTAACACAAGGGGGAATTTTACACACCTATCTTAAATGCCTCCGACACACAAACTCCGACAAACCATTTTCCAATTGATAAATGCTTCCCATGTAGAGCACAATCCCACCTGGTAGTCAACGAGCAGCTCCGGTCCTTTGAAGTAGCGCGAAGCGACACGCACGTTATACTCCTGTCCAGGATGATAGAACTCGGCCAAGCCCCAGTCTATGAGCCGCAGCTAAAGGGGGGGAAAAAACCCCAAAACACAGCAGAGGGCGACGCCATGGAAACATGGGTAATCAATCCCATTGGGAGACAACGACAATGGCAGAAATATCTCAAGTGCAATAGTCTCATCTTGCCTTGCGGTTCTCGTGGTCAATCATGACGTTGTGAGGTTTTACGTCACGGTGCATAATTCCCATGCTGTGGCAGAAGTCCAGGGCCTGAGAGGCGGTACACGCCAGGTTTTGCATAAAACTTTCACGCATCTTCAAACATCCTACAGCACCCATTCTTCCCAAGCCACCCAACATGCACTTGCCTTTAGAATCTCATACATGTAGTAGCGGATGTCATAATCTGTCAACGTCTGGTACAGTTGCTGCAGAAGACAAAAAAAAAAAAAAAAAAAAACATTTTAAAGAGGTTACGGTGGAGAAACAGAAAAACTAGAGCGAAGTCGATTGTGTACCACCGACGACAAAGTTGAAAGAGGGCATAAAGTTCCACCAGGAATAACCCAATGTTAATTTTTTCATTAATTTTTCCCCATTTTTAATGCCCATGACCGCAAGGCCCCACCCCCTGGGGCATGAATCAGAGGTCAAATCCAAAAAATTGTTCCATATTTCATGCATCCTCAAATGTTGATTACATACACCATGTTTCATATACCATGTTTAGTTTAGCAATGGCTAAAGTGGCAGTTTCTGACCACGTGCTTCCTTCTACATCGACAAATAAAATGATCAGACCAAAAATTCCCACAAAAAGGGAGGGAGCGGGAACTCATTCTGGTCAATTAATTTTTGTTCATCGATTGCAACCAAAGTACAAAATGTTAGTCCTTATTCGAAGAGCGATAATAATCCAAAAAGCTAAATAAATAAATAAACATGCACAAAACAAAAATCATTTGGCAGTTCTCACCAAACATCAGGTATACAGCTCGATCAAGCAATGAGAAACAGAAATTACACAAAATTAGTTCACGGCACCGCAATTTAACCGCCCTGATGAATATAATTGCGTAGCAAATAATTACGACGAATATTTCACAAACATGGCACAATTAATCGACAATTTCCAGACAGCCATGGATTACAAACCCCATTTATAGTTTCACGATCTTAATGCCGAATATGCACACAAGCATCGTGGGCAAGGGGTTTATGGGAATTGCGATGTCTTTAAATGCCATTCCTGGCACACAAGGTGAAGGTTGGTCTACAAATGCCCTTAAGCATCTACTGTTCTGGTCTGCGGGTCACCAACAAAGCACCGAGGCCCTACAATTTCAGCACTTGCACAAAGTACACTAGAATGGCACTCGGTGCAGCGCACACCCCCGCCAGGCTGAACAGTTTAAATACATTTTGTATCCCACTGATGGGCCGGATCTGGATCCGGATCTTCACCAAAATCTAACCATTACAGCCTCGTCACACACCCAACCTCTCCACCAAATTTATACCAAATCTGTCCACAACGTTTGGACATATCCCGTTCACACACAGACAGGGGCAAAAACGCAACCTCCTCCCACCTGGTCAAGGAGGCGGTAAAAATGGATGACGATTCACAAGTGTGGCATTGTAGCCAAATTGAGCTAGGAGCCTTTGCTTGCCAGAGCACTTCACTCTTCAGAAGGAAATGTAAAAATAAAATAATAAAAGACTTCAAGCTGAGAACACTGAACCTGCTGTTAGAAAGGCAAACTGTGAGGTATGCAGCAGACTTCACAAAATGGACCCTTCACCCAATTTCCAAAACCACTTGAATTTTCTCAGGGCGACACAGCTTCTTCGTTTTCATTCTCAAGCATCGTGTTTATTGGATTGTAAGCATCCTCGTTTCCATTACCGGAGTATATGCTGCCTTTATAAAACGGCTGTGAAATTCGTCCAATGTGAGAAACGGAAGAACCATCAAAGTCAGACTATTACAAGACATGATCGGTGTCATTTTTTTGTATTTTATGGTACGTTCTGCATACAAAGATGCAAAGTGAGAAAACTTGACAATGACATCTTGGGATATTCTGAGATTGATACCTAAAGTGTTTCCCTTTCAGAATCTCTCGGCTCTCACAGAAAGACGAGCAGTACATCTCAGTTTCCCTTCAGCGTCGAAGATGCCAACAACCTCAGAACGTGAATTTGTTTATGGTGCAGGAGCTGCTTCCCAGACAAGATGTTGAGCAGTGACTGGACACATGATATCAAGCAGTCAAGGGGTATCCAGGAACACCAGACAACTTGATACCTGCAGGAATATGGAATTTGTTCAGGGTTGCAATGATAACTCACACGTACTCTTCATGAAAGAGACCGCAGCATCTTTAACGTCCATTTACTTATGCTCAAAGACAGGTCCTCCGTCCTCCTAGTCAGGTTCACTATGTTAACAAATATAATTTCGTTCAAGATTTTGGTAGATTAGCAAAACTATACATTTTTGGAATATTCAGAGCATGAGGAATCCAAAAATTAATGTTTACATTTGCGTAGACACCTTTGCGAAAATGACACTCAGGACAGTGATGAAGATAGTCCGGTTCACTATGTTAACAAATATAATTTCTTTCAAAATTTTGGGATTAGCAAACCTGTACATTTTTGGAATCTTCAGAGCATGGAGAATCTGAAAATCAATGTTGGCATTTGCACAGACACCTGCATGGCCGCCATTTTGGATTTTGAAAATGGCCACCATAAAATACATATTTTGCGCGATCTCGGCTTCTAGTCAACCTAGAGACTTAATTAAATATGCTAATCCTATGTTTTCTGGGTCAAGGAATCCAATAAAGGCCTCAAAAGAGTGCTCAGGATTATAGAAAAGCAACAAACAAAGGTAATTGAAAACCATTGTCTTTATATTTGTGATATAACTGTATTACATAATACATGATATTGCAAGTCCTTTGAAGTTATAGGTTGTTATAGGAAGTTATAGGTAGTATCAGATTGAACTATAAGTCCTATACACAGGATCTACGAGGTCTATACCATTCAGGAATATGCTTTTACAGATCTTCATCACTGTCCTGAGTGTCATTTTTGCAAAGGTGTCTACGCAAATGTAAACATTAATTTTTGGATTCCTCATGCTCTGAATATTCGAAAAAGGTATAGTTATGCTAATCTACCAAAATTTTGAACGAAAAAACATAGTGAACCTGACTATCCGGTTTAACGTCCATCTGGAGAACTGCGCACACATAGATGTATCACCCCACATGCAAAACACCAGGATGCCGGTTTATAGCTGGGCTGAAGTTCAAACACAGGTGAGATGGCTCAGAGGCGAGTGGCAAGGCTCGGGGGTCTAGGTCATCCTGTCAGCCATAAAGCGTTAAATAAACTTAAAGGGGGCGGGCAGTGATAGCATTTATTGGATGCTTCCTTTTTTTTTTTTTAAACAATCCAAGAACTACTTTTATTTTGATTACATCTTCAAATAGCGCTCGGAGGTACAATTCACAGATGTTAAGCAAAAATCATTCTCAGTTTCAATTAACGCAGGAATACGGTGGCTTAGAACATCCAACGACGTACAAAGCCTCGGGTTCGACAGCAAATCACATCTTCCTCTTCCATTTTATTCAACGCTCGTCTCAGCCTAATCTTTTGCATCGGAGGCTCGTTTTAAAAAGCAAACTAATTTCACCGGTATTATTGGAGATGCTATGGTGTTATTCCCAAAGCCAAACTTTGTAGGAATCATTCCAACAAGCCAGATCTCAAGGAATTGACCATTTTGGTCAAGGGTTTTGATTTATTTATTTATCATTACAGTTCCAGGTTATGGAGGATCTGGTACGTGCAAACAGGCACACAATACATCAAAATCACTAGCTGGTAACCTTGGGGAAAAGGATTCTGGGGAATGGCGATGCGATCTTGCGACCTCGCTTTTTGTTTTCTCCACACAGTCAGCGGAGCAATCAGGAAGAAATCCTTTATTTTACCCATAGATCATTTCTAACAGCACGAAACCTGCCCAAGCCCACCTCTTTCAAAAATTCAAATTTTTCCTTCCATTTCCGTAATGGAGAGGTTCACCTAATACATGTTGTGGCTGTATTAATCTTATAATACTGATGTGGTTTTGTGAATAAAGGATAACCCCCTCGTAGGTAGACGCACCACAACATGTAGCCTCACGGTAGTTCAGTTATTTCTTAGTAAATGTAAGCGGTCTCCCTTCCTGTGTTAGTTTTGCGTTAAGCAGGCCAGTGAGTAGGCCGCAATTGGGCTAGAATGCCATGTGCTCGGCCTGGAACAAGTCTGGCAAGGCCGAAGGGAGGAACTGCAGGGGGAGTGGCCGGTAAGCAGCGAGCCGCCAATCAGAGCTCGAGGGGAGTGGCTCACCACGGGGCGACGGGAATGGAACATTCGGGTAAGGCCGGGGAGGGGCCATATAAAACCCTGCCCCGAGCCCCCTGCAGAGACAAGTCAGTCAGAGTCGCCCCGCGTCAGTCAGACAAGTCAGAGCTTGAGTGATAATCGACAGAACGTGTGAGAGTTGCCCAGCCCCTGAACGAGTCCGAGTGCTTGAATTGAATTGCTCGTTATAGCCTCGCTGTACACGAATTCCCCGTGCCCTGTGCTCTGCGGCTGTATTAATCGCACTTGTGGAGACGATCCATCCCAGAGCCACCTACGCCGACGACCCTCCTACCTGGGCTCCCTGCATACGTGTCGTGACCACCAGAGGGCCACGCCGGGCGAGCTGTCCGGGAGCGACCGACGACAAGGCGCGTTTGGCACGCGAACTTCCTTCCTTCCTTTTCCCTGCGTGTGTGAGTGGGCCCTTTGTCTGGGTTTAAGTTAGGACTGCTTAAGTGCCTGCTCTGTGTCTCTTCACCTGTATAGCTGTAAATAAACCGCGTTCTTCCTCTTATTTGATCGTTCCCGTCATTTCACAATTGGCTTCGCATCGCACGAACAGAACCGCTCGAATCGGGTTCAATAAAAGGTAACGGCACGAGTCACGTGATACGCAAACCGCTCGGCGTACTCGATTAGCGTGGCTTGTGCGAGGTCAGGTCACCGTTTCCGTGGCAGCGTGGGTACCAAAGGTACGTGTGGCGTCGACCCGATACCCTTTTCCACGCTCGCTGCGTGAGTGGCGACTTGGCCTCGTGGACACAAAGACCCGAGGGGGAAAAGGGGTATAACCCCCCCATCTGTACGTCGACGGGCTTCGGGAGATCCGCAACAATACTAATACTGCCTATGCCCCCTCTTTGCCCTCATTCTTCCCCACATCCCTCTTTTATACAAATTTCCCTATATTTTGTCCCTCAACCCTGCTGTTGTTCCCACCCTCTTTCTACTGTTCTTTTTGTTCTGTTACATCCTGATCCATTGTTTTTTCCTTAACACTTGTTTTTTAAAATAAAAATTTAATTTAAAAAAAACGAGGAAAATATTTGCCTCCTCTTCCCCCACCCACCCTATGGGATTCATCCATGCTCCATCCTCAGAGTGAATATTTATTTATTGTTACGTCCTCAAACAGAGCGTGTGCAAGGGTAAAGACTTCAGTAAGACTCAGCCTGGGTCAGAATCAAAGTGCCGATCTCTCAGACACTCCGAGATGATAGAAGAAGAAGAGCCACTCTTTTCGCGTCTTCAGACACGTAGGGTTGCCGAGGCAGTTTTTCCTTGGCTCGGGACCACAATCCTGGCCGGGTCGCAACTCCGACGGAGTATACTCAAATGGCTCATTCTTCACAGGTAGCTGGTACAGTATTATGTACTGTAGTCTTTTGCCAACCTCGGATGGATGACAGGCTAAGTCAACCCACTTGGTGTTATCTTTACCGCACGACAGGGGCTCAAACTCAGCACATTAACCCGTTAAGCCAACACCAGGTGGAGCGGATACTCCAACCACAATACCACAGAGTCTGGTATGAAATTCATTTTGAGGGGCAGGTACAAATCTTGATCAACTTCCATCACAAAAACAAGACTGTGGCAAACTCGAGGCAAGACAACATACATGATGTTTGTCACGGTGTCAGGAGGAATGTGTCGCCTCCTTCAAACTTCTGTCGCGTACATTGATGGATGAACTAATGTACATCTCAACCCCACAAACTCTTACATCAAACCAATCGAGGAAATGTATGGCAATTCCATTTAATGTTCCACCTATAAAATTCTCTAAAATATTTTGGCAAACAAACCACGTGATCAAATCGACAAACGGATCAGAACGCCTGAAGTGCAAACATCCGGTATTGTTGGTGACACGCAAAGCACCACACAGCAAAGTATAACCAAGTGATAGTGGCACCAGTAATGAAATGAAGTTCCAGAATGAACAAAGTTGTGACGTCACATACGCTGCTCAACTGTACGCTTCTGCATGTCAAGATGCGAGGAGCTGAAGAGATGCAACGATGGCATCCGATCTACAAGTCTCACTTTCGGCATTGATTGAAAACCCGTAAATGGAAGCAACCATATACCTACCTTATAGTCGGTGTTGTTGACGTACTCGAACACAAGAGCTGGCGTCCGGGACTATGGAAGAGGGGTAAAGAAATATTAAAATAAATAAATAAATAAATAAATAACGGAGAATCAAGAGTCCAAACAGTTTCGAGAATTATTCGACCATGTGAAGCAAAAACCCCAACACAAAGGCCTTTCAATTCACCAAAGCAAAGCAAGCAACAAGTTGTATGGATTAAATTTCTCTTGGAATAAAGCATTTTAACATAACCAAAAACATGACAATTCCACAACCGTTCCCAACTTGAGGATTCACCACTCACCACGGGATCTTTGACAATGTCGAGTAGGGAGATGACATTTGGGCCTCCCCTCAAGTTTTCCAAAATTTTGATCTCTCGCTTTATCTTCTTCTTCTTGACAGGCTGAAAAGAAATCACCATGACGGCGCACAATTAAATAATCCATCGTAACCTACCCAAACTCAGGGTTTGATTGTTCAGTCCTTACGAGTTTATTCTGCAATTTCAACACGACAAAAAAGTCTACACACGCAATCACGTCTTCATTTTGTGATTGTGGCAATTGTTAAGCATTCTATACAATCGACGAACCAAAGCAACTTCAACAAAACAAACCTAATGCAACCTTGTTTACCTGGACTTGGTCACTTCACTCACACAGACCAGCAGACCAGACTTGCCACCTTTACCCTCCTATCAGACTCGAGAATGTAGAGATTCCAACATGTGCCAAGGTACAAACTCCAAAGGGGAATGACAATGGCAAGCAAGAAAGTGTTCTGCACCGTTTTATCTTTTTAGTTTGCTTTGTTGAAAGCAACCGCATCAGAACATCCTTCTTTATGTTATACACCATATTACACACGTACACACACACGTACACGTACACACACATACCTGTACACACACACATACCTGTACACACACACACACACCTGTACACACACACACATATCTATACACACACACACACATATCTATACACACACACACACACCTGTACACACACACACATATCTATACACCCACACACACACACATACCTGTACACACACATACCTGTACACACACACACACACACACATACCTGTACACACACACACACACACACACACACACACACACACACACACACACACACACACACACACACACACACACACACACACACACACACACACACACATACCTGAACACACACCCACCCACATACCTGTACACACACCCACACACATACCTGTACACACACCCACACACCTGTACACACACACAAACACACCCACATACCTGTACACACACACAAACACACCCACATACCTGTACACACACACAAACACCCACATACCTGTACACACACACACCTACACCTCTATACACACACACACACCTCTATACACACACACACACCTCTATACACACACACACACACACACACCTCTATACACACACACACACACACACCTCCATACACACACACCTCTATACACACACACACCCCTCAATACACACACATACCTCTATACACACACATACCTCTATACACACACATACCTCTATACACACACACACCTCTACACACACACACACCTCTACACACACACACACCTCTACACACACACACACACACACACACCTCTATACACACATACACCTCTATACATACATACACACACCTCTATACACACACATACCTCTATACACACACATACCTCTATACACACACATACCTCTATACACACACACACCTCTACACACACACACACCTCTACACACACACACACACCTACACCTCTATACACACATACACCTCTATACATACATACACACACCTCTATACACACACATACCTCTATACACACACATACCTCTATACACACACACACCTCTACACACACACACACCTCTACACACACACACACCTCTACACACACACACACACACACACACACACACACACACACACACACACACACACACACACACACACACACACACACACACACACACACACACACATAGAAGAGGGCAAGACTACCAGAAATAAGCTGTAACACGTGCCCTTTTGTGGTTTGTTTTCAACGTATCCAATCACGTGACTTGTCGCGAAGGGTGCACTAACCGGAAGTTACGTAATTCCGCGGGCTCCTCACACACACCTCTACACACACAGACACCTCTACACACACACAGACACCTCTATACACACACAGACATCTCTATATACACACAGACATCTCTCTCTCTATATATATATATATATATATATATATATATATATATATATATATATATATATATATATATATATACACACACACACACACACACACACACATACCTACACACACACGTCTTAAAATATTTTATTTCGGTGTGAGTGATACAGGAATACATGATTCAGCAAAAGCATAATTGGGTTCAAAAGAGCAAAACTCTCTCTCTCTCATGTTTACCTGCACAGACCCACGGGATTCTGCAGAGATACCCAAAGTCGCCTCCAAGCTCTGTACCTGGGTTCGAATCCCGACCAGGTTATAAACTGCCATCCTCGTCTCCCTCAGGCAGGGCGATTCATCAATGTGTGCACCCTCGGACGGACGAGTGCCGGCATTAGTTGGTGGACGTTAAAGAGCCCACGGTGTCCTCCGCGAAGAGCAGGCGAGCTATCGCCGGCACCCTGAACAAATTACCAATTCCTGCCCGAATAAGCTACAAACGGGGGCGGCACCGGTCGAATAAAACCGCACAATAAACCAGGAGAATGAACCGGGTGCTCCCAAAGATTACCTTGAGTATCTTCACCACCACCTTTTCATTGTTCGTGATGTTAATGGCCTCGAACACTTCGCTGTACTTGCCTCGCCCCAGCTTCCTCACCAGCTGGTAGTCTTCTTGGTTCCTAAACGAGGAGGACGTTAGTCGATGCAGCAACGCACGCACCGACATCCACGGTCGAACACGAGGGAGGAAGGCGACGCGGTGCTCGCACTCACCCCCATTCCACGACGTGCGCCTCGTAGTCCCAATACTCGCGAGAACGATGCGTGTTCGTGTCGGCGTACATACGAGCTCTGCTCGCTACAGGTCCGGCCATGGCACGCCAGGTCGTGACCCGAAGCTCGCAGGCCGCGGGGCCCTCACACAAGGCCGCTCTTAACGAGGCGGCGACGAGCAGCACTAGCGGCGCGCCGGTGCACCTCGGCGGGATCAGGGCGTCGGACGCGAGCGGAGGGAGACGAGGCCTCGACCCGAGGCCCAGCACACGCTCGACTCGAGGCCCGGCGGCTCGACGAGAGGACGAGGGCGCACCCGTTCCCGACAAAAGCCGGCGTGAGGCGCTGAAATTTGCGAGTCCACACTCCACACGCCCGGCCCCGACGCGCCCTCTAAGGTTCGCGGACGGGTCGGAAATTAAAAAATAAAATATGCGGAGGTGTTCGCGGCCCGGAAACACCTAAGCGTCCGGAAGCCGTTTGCCTCGCGTTTTTACCCCCACGAGCTGCAGCGACAGCGCGCCCAAAGCGCCCGCACCGCCGCGAAGCCTGCAATATGGCGGCGCCTTGGCGGAAAGGCACTTCGATGGCGTTTCTCGGATATCGATTTACTATCATGCGCTAACGCCGTTCCCTAACGTTGTAAAATATCTCGCAGGTAATATAATCCTTCGGCACAACTACTAGCTCGTTGTCGGTACGGCTTAAGTGGATAGATCAAATTTCCTTTACGCATACACCGCCCATTGTTTTCGCGCCAGGTAGTGACGCGCATTTTTAACCTCATCCTTTCTGATCCTGTTCTGTATATTAACCTCACGAACATCACGAAAGTTTAACATTAACCTCGTTAATCTGCCAGCGACAGGAAAGAGAAAAACACTCGGGGAAAGCGATTGCAGTCTGTCGAACTGTTCTGAAGACGAAGAAAAGGATTGCAATAAATAATGATCTTAGAAACTTCGATTTCACCTGAACATCCTTGCCCAGAATCTTTATAATAACTCACGGATGTGTGTGTTTGAGTAAACAAACACAACTTCATTTACTGGATTCCAAAAATGCACAAAAACCCTTCAGTTTCCCACACTGGACACAAACATTCCACGTGACAAGCTGGTAGCCCCAATGGGAAGAGCAGCAAATAAAGCATTTGAAGAAGGTAATAAACAAAAGTATATCCATTAAAAAAGAGCACACTGGTCTGTAAAGGAAAATCAATATTCATGTAGTTTTTCAAATAGTAAACTTCAAGAAATTATTTGATTTCTCCTAAACAACAGTTTCCTTACATTTGGCAACAAGATACTGCAGCAGACCGTGGGGATACCCATGGGTTCAGATCCCAAGATACTGCAGCAGACCATGGGGATACCCATTGGTTCAGATCCCAAAATACTGCAGCAGACCGTGGGGATACCCATGGGTTCAGATCCAAAGATACTGCAGCAGACCGTGGGGATACCCATGGGTTCAGATCCTAAGATACTGCAGCGGACAGTGGGGATACCCAAGGGTTCAGATTCCAAGATACTCCAGCAGACCGTGGGGATACCCAAGGGTTCAGATCCCAAGATACTCCAGCAGACAGTGGGGATACCCATGGGTTCAGATCCCAAGATACTCCAGCAGACCATGGGGATACCCATGGGTTCAGATCCCAAGATACTGCAGCAGACAGTGGAGATACGCCAGCAGACAGTGGGGATACCCATGGGTTCAGATTCCAAGATACTCCAGCAGACAGTGGGGATACCCACGGGTTCAGATCCCAAGATACTGCAGCAGACCGTGGGGATACCCATGGGTTCAGATCCCAAGATACTGCAGCAGACAGTGGGGATACCCAAGGGTTCAGATCCCAAGATACTCCAGCAGACAGTGGAGATACCCATGAGTTCAGATCCCAAGATACTCCAGCAGACAGTGGGGATACCAATGGGTTCAAATCATATATATATATATATATTATATATAATTAAAATTAATTTAGACTCGTGCCCCAGGCGACATACCCGTAACAATATATATATATATAATAATTTTTTTATTTATTTTATTTTTTTTGTGGCATGAACGAGGTATTCGCCTGGACACAAACATCAGCGTCTTTCGTGCCTTTGGCATGTATATATATACCTCGTTCATGCCACATGGCGAATACCTCGTTCATGCCACAAAAAAAAAAAAAAAAAAAAATTATTATATATATATATATTGTTGCGGGTATGTCGCCTGGGGCACGAGTCTAAATTAATTTTTTTAAAAATAAAGAAACTCCTCCATCTGACCTCGAGCACTGGTATGTGACCGGAAGCCGCCACATGGTAAATAAAAACCCAGTACGTGCCAAGGCTCGTGGTATATTGGCCTGAAGAAGCCTGCTGTGAAGTGGGTGAAATGGCTGTACAGGAGTGTCGTCAAGATAATGGCATGACAGACGCTGATCTTGGTGTCCAGGCGAATGCAACTTTCATGCCAAAAGCAATATGTCACTCTTCCAAAGGACACACATGCTTTACTGAGTCTTGATGTTTACCGAGAATGCAATCATCATCATACTAAAATACGCCATTTGGTGTCTGTCTGTCTGTCTGTCTGATTAATTTTTGACCCCAATACATTCCGTCATTACTTATCCAATCTCAACCAAACTCGACAGGATGACTAAGGTTTACATAATGAAGGTTGTAGCGCATTCATTTGCCCACCTCCCCAAGGGGGTTTTCTCCCTCGAGCGGGGATTCCCTGCCATTGCCGTCAATGGGGTTGCATGTTGAGGTGTATATCGATGTTAAGTTAGCTTTATCGTCGCGTTTTTCCAAGGCCGCTTAGAATAACAAAACTAACAATTAATGTTATTACAAAACAATATTAATACCAATAATATCCCACCTCCCCAAGGTGTTTTTCCTCCTTGAACAAACATCGAGTCAACGTTTATAAATAGCTTATCATGCCGTTTACGTGGGAGCAACGGCCCAACAGCCTCTACTGAAGTAAAAAATATTGTTGCGAATATGGAATTTGGCCTCCATATCCGCTTGTAAATATTCCCCTATTTTCTCCAATACTCCCCAACTTTCCCCAATCCCCCATTCCCTAGTCCCATTGCATGTAAATAACAATCAGTAGAGCCGACCTTCCCCTTATTCCCCCATTAAATGTCGTGCCCAGGTCCACCGCACCACACGTAGCCAACTTTCGGACATCTTCCTAGTTATTCTTAATCTATGTCAGTTAAGGCCTCGTTTCCATTAATTATGACTCTTCGTTGCACCAGAATGTGATTATATGGCATCAGTAGTGAGTTTAGGACCTTTCCCATACCTCCTCCCATCTTCTTCCCCAAACAACAACAATAACAACAACTACAACAACAATTACAACTACAACTACGACTACAACAACAGAGGGGCGGGGAGTGTGCGTCCTCACACCGGCTCGGTTACCCGCCATGACCATACGCTCCACGGCGTTACCCCGAAGGGGCTGGCTGTCAGCTCCTCGTCAGGGGCGGAGCCAGTAACCCCCCCCGCACGCACCCAATGAGAAGCAACGTGCCGATTCCACGAGGCGGAGCTAACGAGCCGAGGGCGTGTCACTCCCCGCCGGATATACGCGGCCCCGCGCCGGATGTGACGTCAGATGCGTCCCCAGCCTGGAGAGAGAAGTCGCCACCCCTCGAGCGCTGCAATACCTCCACCGCATCTCTTAAACTGGACCGTACGTGATCCTGCCCTGAGCCCAGGTGCACCTGGAGCGATCGCTACCCGCCTGTCCTTTGCATCAAACCCCGTGTGAGTGAGCCTTGTCCCGTTTATCTGTCGTCCGTTGGGGTTAATATAAGTGTGTTTAAGTGCCCACCTTCCTATGTTTCCCTCTTGTCCCTGTAATCTAAACCTTCCGCATTATTGTAATAACAACCTTTGAGAACCGTATCCCTGGTGTCGTGTCGTATTAATTCCAGCCGTGTGTCTTCTTTTTCCTTCATTGGTCTAGCATAGCGCGATTAGTCAACGTTCGGGCACAATCGGGTAACTTGTGCAGACGTGGTCATACCATAAAACCGCTCGGTAAATAACATCCAAGCCACGTCTGTAACAATTGGTGTCGAGGAGTGGAATTCGAACCCGGGACTAAATTAGTTAGGCCCAAATTTTGGGAGGGAAAATCGAGCCGGAGCGCGTACGGCGCTCGACCGAATCGATTCGGAGCGCGTTTCCCGCGCGAAATTATAACGGCGAAATTTGAATTTGTTTTACGAAAATAAAAAATAAAAACCGAATTTTGAAAGTCGCGCTATGGCGGATCAAGACAGCTGGGGTCCGGTAAAGGAGAGTGAGGTAGGGTCGATCCAGGACCAAAATGAGGGACAGGAGGAGAGCGAAGCAGTGAGGGCGGCAGGTTCGCAAAATAGCGCCGTCACGCACGAAGAAGCGGGCGCGCAAAATGGCGCCTCGCTGATCACCGCGCCAGCGACCGTGGCAGCGCCCCCGATGGATTTGAACTCGTTTTGGATACAAATGAAGGCCCTTATGGCCCAGAATAATGAAGAAATGGCAAACAGAATGGGGAATCGGATGGATGCTCAGGGTGAGCGATTGGAGGGCCAAATGGGGGCCAATAGCCAACGGTTAGAACAAAGAATGGGGTCCAATAGCGAGAAATTGAGGGAGGACATGGGGGCACAGATCGGAGGGTTAGGGAGTAGAATAGAGGGATTAGACAATAATTTTAAGGGATTAGACATGAAATTTGGGAAATTAGACGATAGATTAGGGGAAATACAGGAGGGGTTAACGGGGGTAGAAAACAGAATGGCCGCTCAAGAGAATCAAATGGAAGGGATGCAAAAAGGGTTAGAGGGGTTAGAAAACAGTATGGAAGGCAAATTGAGGGACATGAGGGACCAAGCGGAAAGGGAAGTTAAACAAATGGAGCAGCAGATAGAGGGGGTCAGAATGGGGGTAGAAACCAAACTGGATGCTCACAGGGAGGAAATGGAGCAGATGAGGGTGGCATCTGGGCAGGAGATGCAAGTGATGGGAGAGGAGATCAGAAGAGGAGTGAGTGAGGAGGTCGGAGGAGTGCGCGAGGAGGTGAGGCACTGTAAGGAGCACATGGAGAAGGAGGTGAGAAAGGGGACTGTAAAGTTACAAGGGGGCATAGAGGACCTGACGCAGGAGGTGGAGCAGCTGACGGTGGGACAGACGGAGTTAGTGGAGCAGGTACAAAGGAACACTGCGGTATTAGGAGGGTTAAAGGCGACACAGAAAGAACTAAAAGATGACTTGGTAGCGACGAAGAGGGAATGTCAGATGGTACGTGAGGGACTGACAACGAGGCTGGACGAGGTGATAGAGGTTATGGAGACGAAGGACCGGCAGGTGAGGACGCACATGGAAACGGTCAAGGTAGCCTTGGAGGACGAGCTTGAGGAGACGTACCGGGGAATAAAAGAGGTGAGGCACAAATTAGAAGAAGTGGAAGAAGGGGTGAGCGAAATTAAGAAGCGACGGAGAGGGGATAACAAGGAGATAAAAGAGGAGATAAAAGAATTGGTCCAAAGTCTGTGTTTGGATCGTGATGATGTGCTCATTAACCGGATGAGGGATTCGCAGGTGATGGAGGAGGAGCGAAGAGGAAGAGGACCCGGTGTAAGTGGTGACCAATATGGTCGTGCGTATGATGCGCCAGGGGATTTAAAAAGCTTGGGGATTGGTTTGGATCCGGGTGTTCGTGAAAGGCCGTTGGTGAAGTGTGCGACAGGTCTGGTGTGCGAAAATGGAGGTGTGCAAGAAAGTCCGACTCTGGGGTGTGTGAGGAAAAAGTGCGTGCCAAGGAGTGAGTGTGCTGGCGAGAGTGAGTCGGTCGTAGCGTGTGTGCGAGGGAGCACATGGAAGCGCGGTGTGGTGAGTGTTACAGAGGGTGTAACGGGAGAGTGTGCGCGAGAAAGGTGTGTGACGGACAGGTGCATGAGGAAAGAGTGCGCTGTCAGAAGTAAGGAAGAGTGTCCACCTGTGGTGAGTGTTACAGAGGGTGTAACGGGAGAGTGTGCGCGAGAAAGGTGTGTGACGGACAGGTGCATGAGGAAAGAGTGCGCTGTCAGAAGTAAGGAAGAGTGTCCACCTGTGGTGAGTGTTACAGAGGGTGTAACGGGAGAGTGTGCGCGAGAAAGGTGTGTGACGGACAGGTGCATGAGGAAAGAGTGCGCTGTCAGAAGTAAGGAAGAGTGTCCACCTGTGGTGAGTGTTACAGAGGGTGTAACGGGAGAGTGTGCGCGAGAAAGGTGTGTGACGGACAGGTGCATGAGGAAAGAGTGTGCTGTCAAGAGTAAGGGTGAGTGCGTTGTCACGAGTGGAGGTGAAAGTAGTGAGAGTGACATGGAGCGTGAGTTAGTTGTGACAGGTGAGCGAGGATGTACACCTGGGATGGAAGGATGCACACCTGGAATGGTAGAGCGTGAGTGGGAATGCACGCTGGAGTTGGTGGTGAGGCACGTGGTTGGGTGTGCGAATGAGGGCACACCTGTGATTGTCACAGAGGAGGTGACAGAGGAGGGGGCGCGAAGAGGTGTTTTGGTGAGGTGTGCGACCAACGAATGTGTGCCAAAGTGTTCGGTGGTCAGGTGTGTGACCAAGGCTGTGAGTGGAATGAGGGTACCTGGATGTGTAAGGAAAGGTACGAGGAGCATGGGGACGGCTGGATGTGTGAGCAAGGAACGGGCTGCGGGGTGTAAGCATGCAGGTGAAGCATCGACGTTACACGGGTTAGAGGTTAGGTCGACTTTTAGCCGAATCGGGCCCTCGGTGCGTGCCGGGCCTCGCTTTGAACGGCCGCGTCCGTGCTCCACTAGGCGGAGCGGGCGGCTGGATAGGAAGGGTCGTCATGGCGACCACGTTTTGTTGAGACGTGCCGGCAGGTCGAGATCGGGACATTGGATGGCTCCACGCCGAGGTGATGCGTGGGATCTCGGCCCGGGTAAGCCCCCGTCCCTGCACCGAGTGCCGGACGCATCCAGCCGCTGGCACAAAACAACCAGCATCCATTGCTTGGCTTTACGAAGCCGGGCTTTGGACAGGGATTGGCGCACCGAGAGGTATTAGTGAGTCGACTGGGTGATGAGGTTAGTGTTTTGGACCCAAAATTAGAGAAAAACAAAATTTGATGATTGGCAAGGGATTGGCAGTAGTGATTGGCAGATGATGGGTAGTGATTGGCAAATTTTTGATTTGTTGAAATTTGACGTGCAAAATTGATAGTGAGAGACCCCCGATGTGGTGGGATGGCAAATCCACCATCCCTCACAGGTGGGGCAAAGGAGCAATAGCTTATGGGGTGTATGGCAGTGAAAACTAGCCCGGGTGGGTTAGGATATTGTGTGTAGGGATCTAGAAGATGACATTAGGTAACGTTAAGATTAGTTAGTGACTGATACCTGTAGTGGGGACGCAGGTAGATTAGTATGGATGATAATGACGAGGGAGCGCAATAGTTAAAGGGACGACTGGGAAGCGCAAGTTTCAGAAGGGAGTAGTTAGCTGAGATGATGCTGTGTGTGTGAGGATTGAACAGGTGTGATTGCACAGGTGTGCAACTGGACAGGTGTGTGGAGTAGTGTATGAGTAGTGAGTGTTGTGGATCAGCGCGAATGCGCTTGGGGAGAGAAGGGTGCCGGTGGCACCAGGTGTGAGAGCACAGGTGTGCAGGTACAGGTGTGTGGAGAGAGTTGGAGTGAGTGGTACGGAGTGGTGTGCATGGTGCGAAGGTGTGGATGGGGGAAGAGTGGACCCCCATCACGGATACCCGGGGCGGGTAGTGTAAGTGTTAGGTAGAGGGTGCAGGTAAATTGTGGTTGGATATTGGCATCTGTGGTGCGGTTGCAGAATGGTGTTGTGAATGGGTGCATTAGTGTTGTGGAAATGGCGGGGCGTGTAGCCTGTTAGTGTGTGTAGTTGGTTGGGCACTCCACCACTGTGAGGATGTCGGCCAGGTGAGGCCGCAGGTGGGCTCTGGGAGCCGGTAGAGTTGTGGATGGGGCCCGAGGATCCGGAGGATGGACCCGGGTAGCCCAGTGCCAGAGAGGGCACGGAGTGGGGAGAGTGCGAGAGGGCCTTCCCCAGGTAGTTAGGTTAGGGTAAGGAGCAGGTAAGCTCGGAGGCAACTGCAGTGGTGGAGGTGTGCAGGTGGGTAGACCCGCTGGGAGAGGTACACGCCACAGCCCAGAAATTGTGCGAGGGCACCGGGAGATGAATCGGGGGAGTGAGACCCCAAATTGAAAAGCACCACAGTTTGGCCAATGGGAATTGGTTTTTAGAACCCATAGTGTAAGAGGGCCAATGGTTTGGCCGGAGAGAGACCCCGGGTAGTGTAAAGTTGTTAAAGTCATTTAGGAAATAGTTAGGATTGATGAACCTGTCGCACCATACGCAGCCACTTACCTGTGGTGATGATGATGACTCCACACCTGTGTTTTCTTTGTTTTGTTGCAGGAGATGAATCGCTGTGTGGATTTGTGAGACGCATCACGACGTGGATGAGACATTGGAGTGATTCCATCTCTCCCTCCCTAGGAGGGACTGATGATGAATTGGTGATGGCAAATTATGATGTTGAGTTGGAGATGGCAAATTTTGATGAGAGTTGAAAATGGCAAATTTGATTGGTTAGGAGGGAGAGAAGACGAATTTGGTATATGGGAGGAACGGGGAAGACAGTAGGGATGTTTGTTGATTTGTAAAGTAGATGTTTATGGGTAGTGTTGTGTTGTGTGGATACAGTAAGGGGTAAGGGAGGGGCCATGTAGGTTACCTGGTGGGGGGGGGGGCGTACGATAGGAACGTACCTGTCTCACCTGGTTCCCATGTGCCCCCAGTGTGCATCACCTTACATTGCGTGCACTTTTGCGCCCTTACCACCTTACTCACTTGTTTCTTCTTTTGTCTCCCACCTCCGAGGATCTGGCTTTGGGGTAGAGAGAAAGGAGAGAGAGGTGCTGGCTGCGCAGTTGTGGGCCTGCACTTTCGCTGTTTGCTGCCGGGATCGATACACCATATGGACCGCAATGTTTGTGGCCACCCACAATGGACCGCAGTTCGTTTGCGGCCAAGCACCACCCGGGGATGGACCTATGGGTCAACGTGGCACCTATGCCATAAAGGTGAACCACTGTTAATTAACACCACTGAAGGCCACACGAAGAGCAAGAGACACCTGCAGGGTTAGGGGTTGTCGAGTTTATTTTTATTCCAATGAACAATGGTGACTGCACCGATTGGCGGTGGGGTGGTGCTTTTGATGCTGGGACAGGGTGCTCTGCACGTTATTAAAGGCCGTCGGCCACAGAGCACTCGTGGGTTGGTGTATCGATGTTGGCAAGCGCGCTCTCTCTATGCATAACATCTGCATGTGTTCCTCCAAAAACAGGTCCTGGATCGTAGTGTAAATAGCAGCGTAGTCGTGTAAATAATGCTCCCTACCGGCTGTATGTGTAGTTTGCGAATTCTTTCCGGATTCGGTTATCCTGTGGGTGTGTTTCTGTGAGGAGAAGGGTGCAACGTCGCAGGGGGACATATTTACTCATTTGTGAATATCTGTAAAACTGTCGCACTCAGGGTAGAGTTAATAGTAGAGGGAACTACATTGCGTGCCACACTAAAGTAGGTAAAAATTTATCGGGTCGGGACGCCCCGAGGGTAGAGAAGGGTGCAATGTTGCGAATATGGAATTTGGCCTCCATATCCGCTTGTAAATATTCCCCTATTTTCTCCAATACTCCCCAACTTTCCCCAATCCCCCATTCCCTAGTCCCATTGCATGTAAATAACAATCAGTAGAGCCGACCTTCCCCTTATTCCCCCATTAAATGTCGTGCCCAGGTCCACCGCACCACACGTAGCCAACTTTCGGACATCTTCCTAGTTATTCTTAATCTATGTCAGTTAAGGCCTCGTTTCCATTAATTATGACTCTTCGTTGCACCAGAATGTGATTATATGGCATCAGTAGTGAGTTTAGGACCTTTCCCATACCTCCTCCCATCTTCTTCCCCAAACAACAACAATAACAACAACTACAACAACAATTACAACTACAACTACGACTACAACAACAGAGGGGCGGGGAGTGTGCGTCCTCACACCGGCTCGGTTACCCGCCATGACCATACGCTCCACGGCGTTACCCCGAAGGGGCTGGCTGTCAGCTCCTCGTCAGGGGCGGAGCCAGTAACCCCCCCGCACGCACCCAATGAGAAGCAACGTGCCGATTCCACGAGGCGGAGCTAACGAGCCGAGGGCGTGTCACTCCCCGCCGGATATACGCGGCCCCGCGCCGGATGTGACGTCAGATGCGTCCCCAGCCTGGAGAGAGAAGTCGCCACCCCTCGAGCGCTGCAATACCTCCACCGCATCTCTTAAACTGGACCGTACGTGATCCTGCCCTGAGCCCAGGTGCACCTGGAGCGATCGCTACCCGCCTGTCCTTTGCATCAAACCCCGTGTGAGTGAGCCTTGTCCCGTTTATCTGTCGTCCGTTGGGGTTAATATAAGTGTGTTTAAGTGCCCACCTTCCTATGTTTCCCTCTTGTCCCTGTAATCTAAACCTTCCGCATTATTGTAATAACAACCTTTGAGAACCGTATCCCTGGTGTCGTGTCGTATTAATTCCAGCCGTGTGTCTTCTTTTTCCTTCATTGGTCTAGCATAGCGCGATTAGTCAACGTTCGGGCACAATCGGGTAACTTGTGCAGACGTGGTCATACCATAAAACCGCTCGGTAAATAACATCCAAGCCACGTCTGTAACAATATTATAAACCACAAACACGTATGATTAGCTTTTTAAACAGTCGCTAATGCTGTTTTTAACACTAAATAAAGAAATTTGGAGGAATTCCAACATCTGTGAGGTAAACTTTACTTGCAGAACTGAGCGAAGATCTACTGTGCTCTGTATACCCCACAAGGGTTGGGTTAAAAACATGACCCTTCCTGGCGCTACCGTAGCGTTTCTCGTGGCGGCCTTTTGAAACTCGCTCCTGCTGTTTAACACGAAACTTGTAAGGTATCTCGACAAACTACGATTGATTGTAGCACATGTTTATTGACTGTGCCGATACAGGCCCGATTAACTGCAGCGCCATCCGAGCTGGGGCGTAGGGATACAATGCGGTCACGGTGTAGGGATACAACGGTTAATATGTGCAGCTTCATACATGACATCCTCCCCTTTAAGTCCAAAATTACCAAGAGCAATACGTGCTAGATTTCCAGAATTGACATTTCAAAAGCAACATTTCCAAAACATGTGAAAATATGTGTGCAAACGATTATGAGAATAATGAAAATACGTGAAAATAGAACATGTGTCAACGTGAAAATAGAACGTGTGTCAACGTGAAAATAGAATATGTGTCAACGTGAAAAAAAACATCTTCAAAGATTCAACCGGTCGGGTGCTTTTCTCTCACGCATTGAGCGTCGCGGTGTACCAGTGGATACAGAGTCCGAGGTGATCCCTTTGGGTGGCGGTGTACGATTGGATACAGAGTCCGAGGTGATTCCGTTGATCTCCACGAAGGGTGTAGCATTCGCAGAGGTTTTCAGGGCATCCGAGCCGGCTGGAGCAGCCACGACGATCTCTGGCAGTGGCGGGTCGAACTGTTGTTCTGACTGTGACGATGCTGCAGGCTATATCGACTCACAGTGACGGTAGGTTATGTGGTCCTGATGTCGACGAATTTCACGGCCGTCCTGCAGGCGAATCACGCAGGACAGTGGACCTGGCTTCTCGATGATGTCCCCCGGTAGCCACGTCACACCTGCACCAAAATTACGGGCAAACACTGGACCTCCAATGTTGATACAGCGACTGTTGGACGTCTCATCGTGCACCAACTTTTGATTAAGCTGGCTCTGATAAACGTTTGATGATATGTCTGGGTTGAGATTGTCAAGTGTCGATGTCAAGTGTCGTTTCATCAATAACTCAGACGGAGCTGCACCTGTTGTTGATTGTGGCGTGATGCGGTATTTGAACAGGAGACGAGAAAGCTTTGTTTCCAGCGTTCCCTCCTGAAGTTTCTGCAATCCGGATTTGATGATTACCACGGATCGTTCGGCCAAGCCATTTGAAGCCTGGTGATATGGGCTGACAAACTTATGTTTGATGCCGTTCCGACGTGTGAACTCGGCAAACTCGGACCTGGAAAAACACGTACCGTTATCACTCACGATCATCCTGGGCAGACCATGAGTGGCGAAACAGCATCTGAGTCTTTCGATGACAATGGCTGACATAGTACCACGCGTCACATAGGCATCGATCCATTTTGTGTGCGCGTCCGTAATTATTAGAATCATGCTGCCGTTAATAGGCCTGGCATAATCGAGATGTAGGCGATGCCACGGTTCGCTGGGCCATTCCCAGGGATGCAGTGGCGCTTTCGCAGGTGTATTCCGGGTGCTCTGGCAGGGGTAACAATGTCGAACATGATGTTCAATATCAGCATCAAGATTCGGCCACCACACATAGTTTCTAGCGAGTGACTTCATCTTCACAATCCCAGGGTGACAGTCATGGATTTCATCCATGACCCTGGAACGCAGATTTTCCGGGATCACGACACGACATCCCCAGAGTAGGCAACCATTTTCCATGCTGAGTTCGTTTTTACGTGCTTTAAAAGCCGCAAAAGCTGGGTCACCCTCAGGTAGCAAATGCCATCCAAGCTGTACAGCCTGGACAGTTCTGGACAGAACGGGGTCTCGTCGAGTATGAGTGCGGATCTGGCCAGAATCGACAGCACAATCTTCCAGATGATCCATCAGTGCGATAATGGATCCTGGTGTAGGCGAATCATCAACGGATTCTGGAAGGGGTAACCGACTCATGGCATCTGCATTTGTGATAGATAAACCGGGCTTATAACATATGGTGTAGTCATAAGCAGCGAGAAACAGGGACCAGCGGATGATCCTGGGCTGTAGTGTGTCAGATGTCGCCTTAGTTGGACCAAACAGACTGGTCAGCGGCTTGTGATCAGTGCGAATCCTGAAATGATGTCCAAGAAGGTACTGGCAAAATTTGCTGATGCCGAAAACGATTCCCAATCCTTCCTTGTCAAGTTGGGAATAGTTCTTCTCTGCCGGGGACAACGTTCTGGATGCAAATGCAACAGGTCTTTCTGTACCATCAGGCATCACGTGTGATAATACACTCCCCACTCCATACCGACAGGCATCGCATGTCAGCACAAGATCCTTCTCTGGATCAAAATGAACGAGAACATTGGACGATTTGAGCAGATCCTTGGAGGTCTGGAATGCTGATTGTTCAGTGGATCCCCAGCTCCAGGAGACTCCTTTCCTCAAAAGCCGATAAAGGGGACCCAAAATGTCGGTCACATTCGGGATGTAACGACCATAGAACTGAAGCAAACCGAGGTATGACTTCAATTCGGTAACGTCTCGTGGAGCAGGAGCATCCTTGATAGCTCGGACTTTCTCATCTGTCGGGTGTAGACCCTCGGCATCAATCGTATGACCCAGGTACGTGACTGATGGCACCATAAACTTGCACTTGTCTCGACGCAAACATAGGCCGGAGTCCGAAATCTTCTTCAGAAAACTATCCAGGTTTTGTAGATGTTCGGCGTCCGTACGACCAGTAACCAGAATATCATTCTGGTAACAAACGACGTTGCGTTCGGCGGCAATCAAACTGTCCATGACACGCTGATAAATTCCAGGTGCAGATTTCACTCCAAAACTGAGTCGGTGGTACCTGTACAACCCACGATGTGTGTTGATGGTAAGATACTGTTTCAAATTCTCGTCCAAGCGGAGCTGGAGATAGGCGGATTTGAGATCGAGTTTCGTAAAAGTCTTGCCTCCCGTGAGACGAGCATAGAGGTCTTCGATCCTCGGGATTGGATATTTATCCAATGAAGAACACTTGTTCACGGTCATTTTATAATCTCCACATATACGGATGGACTGGTCCGATTTTATGACCGGAACGATGGGCGCCGCCCATTCGGCATACTGGATTTGCTCGATGATGCCTAGATTTTCAAGATGAGCCAGTTCCTTGTCAATCCGCTCCCGCAGGGCGAAAGGGACTGGGAGAGCTCTACAAAATATAGGATTGGCATCCCGGTCAACACTGAGTTTAGCCGTATGTCCTTTCAAGGTTCCAAGCTCATCCTTGAAGACATCCGGGTACGTATCCAGCACATTTTTGAGTGTGTATGCGGCGGTAGGAGAAACGTTGGTGGCCCGGAGTTGATGAATGCTTTTCCACTTCAGTCGAATTATGCTCAACCAGTTCCTGCCGAGTAAGGAAGCGCCCTTTCCAGGAATGACGATCAGGGGTTCGTGAAACTCACGGTTATCGTAGCCCACCGTGACGTCACTTGTACCGCAGGGAACAATCTTCTCACCTGTATAGGTGGAGAGTCCATAGGTAGTAGGTTTCAGATGGGGTCGGTCAGCATCACTCCACAGGTTTGTGAAAACAGCATGGCTTACGAGCGAGACAGCCGCACCAGTGTCGACCTCCATTTGCAATGGTCGATTGTTGACGACAACAGTGGCAAGAAGAGGGTCCCGCTTATGGTGAGAATCAATGTAAAACAGGTCACACGATTCTGAGTTGTTGGAAACAGAGCTCACCTGGTCAAACTCAGGTTCCTCCGAACCGATAAACTGATGAATGTTCTTGTCAGCAGATTTCCGTTTTCCCGATTTGCGAGTGATGCAAGCTGGAGCAATATGGCCAGTTTTCGAACAGAAATGGCAGGTGGCATCTTTGAACCGACACGTCTCCGGAGGGTGCCTTCCGTTGCACCGAAAACATTTGTTGTGTGTTTGAGACTGCACTGGCTTCTGACGAGGAGCCTTGTTCCAACGTTTTGGCTGATCATGATCCAACCGATTTAGAGCAGGGCTGGTACCAGATGAGCGAGTGGCACCGATGCTTGTAGCGTTGCGTTCAGCACTTTCCATGGACATGGCGGTGTCTCGGGCATTTTGGAACATCAGTCTTCTCTCAGCAAGCAGGCGTCTACGAGTGCGGTCATCGGATATGCCAACCACCAACAAATCACGGAGCATGTCATCAATCGTGTCCCCAAACTCACACAGATGTGACAGTTTTTTGAGGTTTGCAATGAACCTGGATTCAGGTTCAAACCAATGAACCTGGTTTGCAATGAATGAACCTCCTGGATTGTCCGAGGCCGAATCAGGTTTTTAACGAGTGTGAACGTCTCACCCCCGCAAACGGACAGGAAGACGGCCTTCATCCGGGCTTCGGTCGCGATGCCGTTCGCCTCGAAGTAAAAAGACAACCGCTCAGAATACGTGTCAAAGTCTCCCTCATGAGGGTCGAATTCATCGATATGGCCGAAAGAAGTCATGGTCTAGATGTTTATCCTCGTCGCCATGTAAAGTATCTCGACAAACTACGATTGATTGTCGCACACGTTTATTGACTGCCGATACAGGCCCGATTAACTGCAGCGCCATCCGAGCTGGGGCGTAGGGATACAATGCGGTC
Organism: Myxine glutinosa; assembly: GCF_964187855.1. Lineage (NCBI taxonomy): Eukaryota > Metazoa > Chordata > Myxini > Myxiniformes > Myxinidae > Myxine > Myxine glutinosa. The sequence goes on from NC_136271.1 coordinate 114,108,669, forward strand.
ACGGTGTAGGGATACAACGGTGAATATTTGCAGCTTCATACATGACAATACCCCAAAGACGAATGACCCTTCCTGCCCCTCCCATAGTGTGCAGGTGTACCTGATCTAACATGTTATAATATCATGTACGGTTTGATCCTTTCAATGACGTGATATAACATGTTATAATGTCATGTACAGTCTGATCCTTTCAATGACCTGATATAACATGTTATCATGTCATGTATGGTTTGATACTTTCAATGACCCGATCTAACTTGTTGTAATGTCGTGCACGCTCTGATTCTTTCAATGACCTAATCTAACATGTTATATTGTCAAGTATGTTCTGATCCATACAATGACCTAATCTAACGTAAATAATAGTAATAATAATTGGCAATAATAATAAGGATAATAACATGGGTCCCCCTGCCGCTCCCATAGTGAGCGGGTGTACTAGTGATTGAAAAGCGAAGAAGCACCAAGATGGCCGATAGGCTGGATGCGATGGGCAATGACGTGGTATTGAAGATCGAGGCTGTATGGGATGAGGTGAATGGAGTGAGGATGTGTGTGAATGGTGTTGGAAATGGACCTCAAATAGAACAACCCTGTACACAAGGTAGGAATCCCCAGACAGTTATTTCTATAGTTTGTGAGAAGGTAGACCTTTGCTCATTGTCTTGGAGTTTGGGAATTACGAAATGCATTGTTGAAATAATCTGTGTATTCCTGGTGTGATGTTTCTCTATTTGCCGCTTTTAAACACTCACAAACCACCATCGGTCCAGCAATCTACCATTGGTCCCTTCCAGCATACTACCATTGGTCCGTTCCAGCAATCTACCATTGGTCCGTTCCAGAAATCTACCATTAGTCCGTTCCGGCAATCTACCATCGGTCTGTTCCAGCATTCTACCATCGGTCCATTCAAGCATTCTACCATTGGTCCGTTCCAGCAATCTACCATTGGTCCGTTCCAGCATACTACCATTGGTCCATTCCAGCATACTACCATTGGTCCGTTCCAGCAATCTACCATCGGTCCGTTCCAGCAATCTACCATCGGTCCGTTCCAGCAATCTACCATCGGTCTGTTCCAGCATTCTACCATCGGTCCATTCAAGCATTCTACCATTGGTCCATTCCAGCAATCTACCATTGGTCCGTTCCAGCATACTACCATTGGTCCGTTCCAGCAATCTACCATTGGTCTGTTCCAGCAATCTACCTTCGGTCCGTTCCAGCATTCTACCATTGGTCCATTCCAGCAATCTACCATCGGTCCGTTCCAGCAATCTACCATTTTTATTTTTTTTGTATACAGAGTCGAGGCTCGTGAAAGAGCTAACATTTATCAAACAAACAAATCAAACAAACAAGCAAACAAAGTATATAAAAAGGGGAGCGGTCGACAATATGGGGAGAGAAGGGGAGGAAGCACACAAACACAACATTTGAGAGCAGGGACATCGGGAGATGTGTGGGAGGGAGAGGGCCTGGGGGGAGGCAGGATAAGTATAAAACGCAAGGAGACCAAGGACTTCCAGGAAAGAAGACAAAAGTCACCTCAAAAAAGTGGATTTGGGGTGAAATTAGCAGGGGTAGAAAAGATCAAGGTTTTGGATTGGGGAAGATAAGAGATGGTGGTGAACAGCCGTTTTAAAGACCTGGAGGGAGGAGTGGGATTGAAGAGAGTGAGGGAGTTTGTTCCAGAGGCGGGAGAAAAGAGGAATGAAGGAGTGAAGGTGAGCAGAGAGTCTTGATTTTGGCAGTTTAACCATAAGAGGGTTGCAGGCAGATCTTGTGCGACCTGCAGGAATATTTGGGGGACAGAGCCCAGAGAGAGCTGGGGGAGCAAGGCCGGAGAGGAGTCGGTAGAAGACGGAAAGACCACCAACCTGCCTGCGGTGAGTAAGCGAAAGGCCCTCGGAGATAGCGTCATCGCTTGAGATTCCAATGATTCTGAACGTTTTGGTTTCAACAGCGTGAAGACGAGCTAGGTGTGAGGCAGGAGCACCAGCCCAGAGGGGAGAGCAGTATTCCATTGAGCTGCGGATCAAAGCCTTGCATGTGGTGAGCAGCTCAGGTGTGCCAAGGAAGGACTTCACACGACAGAGGATGCCCAGTCGGCGACTGGCTTTGGAGGCCAGCTTGGAAATGTGGTTTTCCCGGGAAAGGTCATGGCAGATAGTGAGACCCAAAAGCTTGAGAGACAGAACTTCTTGGAGAGGATTATTCAGAAAGTAGATGGGAGGGTTGTCCAGTCGGTCTTTTCGGAGAGACATCGTAAGAGTGTGAGATTTGTCAGGATTGAAAGACATGTTCCACTTGTTTGCCCAGTCTGTGATTTTGTCCAGGTCTGCAGAGAGTGAGGAGGCTGCAGACTGCCGATCTGAGGGATGAGGAATGGAGCGGCAGAGAGTGGAGTCATCAGCAAAGAGATAGAGAGGATTTTCAAGAGAGTCAGAGAGATCATTGATGAAGACCAGAAAAAGCACAGGGCCCAGAACACTACCTTGGGGAACTCCAGCCTGAACAGGAAGAGGAGATGAGAGAAACCCATTCAGGGCCACACGTTGACTTCGACGAGAGAGGAAGTCTGCCAGCCATGCATGGAGATTTCCATGGATACCAAAGGAGGAGAGTTTGGTGAGCAGAGCGGGGTGCCAGACCGTATCGAAGGCACATGATATGTCGAGGGAGACAGCTCTAATTTCCTGTTTGGCATTGAGGACCTCCATCCATTGTTGAGACAGCAGAAGCAGCATGTCCAGAGTAGAGTGACCTGGTCTCAAACCAAATTGATGATCAGAGATCAAGCCATTGGACAAGAGGAAAGATTTCATATCCGAAGCAATGATGGATTCCATGACTTTGCTGATAATTGGGAGAAGGCTGATTGGTCTGTAGTTGCTAGGATCTGTTTTTGCACCTTTTTTGTGCAAAGCGGTGATGTTGGCTGATTTCCAAGCAGATGGCAGGTGACCTTGAGCAAAAGAGAGGGTGAAGAGAACAGAGAGAGGGAGTGAAAGAGCGGAAGAACAGGATTTTAGGACCCGTGGGCTGATGCCGTCAGGTTCAGTTGCAGAATCAGAGTCGAGGGTTGACAGAAACTTTTCCACCTTGTCAGGAGGAAAGGACACGGAGTCCAGGAGCAGCTGGGTACGACTGGGTACGGTGGGTACAGAGAGGGATGGGTTTGGGACACAAGATTGAGAGGCAAACACAGAGTTGAGGCATTCAGCTTTTTCACGTGCGGAGTCAGCTGTGTAACCGTTTGAGGTAAAGGAGGGGATGGAGGGGGAACAAACACCAGAAACAGATTTGACCAGACACCACCAAGATTTGGAAGAGGGAGACAGATAAGAGAGTTCGGTCTTGAGAACGGAGAGATATTGTTTCCTGGCTCTCCTGAGGGTGGACACACACTTGTTTCGGGCTTTGTGAAAGGAAATGAGATTTCTTTCCGTTGGATTTGCTTTCCAGGAGACGAAGGCAAGTTGTTTCTGGGCAACAGCCTCACCACGAGATTCCGTGTACCATGGACGGCAGGAAGGGTATGACAACTGAAGACAAGATGGGATAAATCTGTGCATGAGAGAGAGCAATTTACTTTGGAAGAATTCCCAGGATGAGTTGATATCAGAGGTGGTAGAGATGGGAGACCAGTCCAGATGATTGATGGCTGCTTGAAGACCGTGCCAGTTGGCCTGAGTGAAATGCCAGACTCGTCGACGCTGAGCAGGCTCCCTGAGAATGGTCAGAGAGATGTCCACTTTAACAAGCACATGATCAGATGAGCCGATTGGAGCAGAAGAAGAGCAGCAGACATTTTCAGGGAAGTTAGTCATAACCAAGTCCAGAAGAGAAGATGCTCCGTTGACTGAGATCCGGGTCGGGAAATTGACAGATTTTGTCAGTCCCAGTGAGTCGCAGAAGCCCTTTGCTGAGGAGCCATGGCTGGTGAGAGTGGTACCCACACCCAGCCAGCTGGCATGGTGATAATTGAAATCACCACATATGAGGAAGAGAGAGTTAGGATGAGTAGACAGAAGTTGGTCCATATTATCAGACAGCGAGATGTAGACGGAGTCATCACTGTTTGGTGGACGGTACAACACACATATGAACAAGAGGTGGGAGCGAAGGGGAAGCCGTAGCCAGAGGTATTGCTGGGGGTGAGGTGGAGAGAGTGCAGTGCAGGGCGAGTGAGGAAGAGAGTTTTTGATAAAGATAGCAACCCCACCTCCAGGACGAGGCTCAGGTCTATCATACCGGAGGAGGGAGTAACCTGGGAGAGATACTAAGGAATCAGAGACATCATGATGGAGGAAAGTTTCTGTTAAGCAGATCACGTCTGGTTTGACAGAAGCAACCTGTATGGAGAGATCAGTTGAGTTTGAACGAAGGCCCCGGATGTTTGAGGTCCATACTGTTAATGAAGAGGAAGGGGGAGCATCGGATACAGAACAGGGGGGAGGAGGGGTAGGGTAAGATGTGGAAGAGGTGGAAGAGGTAGGGAGAGCTGTAAGAAGGTGTGTCAGAGATTTCAGAATAGCTCGGAGAAAGGGAAGGATGGGGCGGACAGAAGGTTTGATGGTGATTGGGTGAGGCACAATGAGGTGTTATTTGAGGAGGGGGAAGAGCGAGGCAGAAGGTTGGGGGAGATGGAGGTGAGAGTTGGAAGGGGGAAGAAGCAGGGAGGACGCTTTGAGGAGGGGGAGTGAGAGGGGGGAAATTGAGAAGAAATGAGGGTGGGGAGATTTGAAGGGGAGGGGCGAGGGGGGAGTTTAGGAGGGAAGGGACAAGGGGAGGGATTTGAAAGAGATGGGATATGGGGGAGATTTGGAGGGGAGGGGTGAGGGGGAGTCTTGGAGGGAGGGGTGTGGGGGGAGTTTAGGAGAGAAGGGGCAAGGGGGGAGATTTGAAAGGGATGGGTGATGGGGAGGATTAGGAGGGGAGTGGCAAGGGGGAAGATTTGGAGGGGAGGGGTGATGGGGAAGATTTGGATGGGAGGGGTTATGGGGAAGATTTGGAGGGGAGGGGTGAGATTGGATTTTAGAAAGTGTACGATTAATGGGAAACGAACATTTATTGCAAAATGAGTTTCTTGTGACCTTCGAGTCAAAAATACGTTTAAGGACGCTGGAGGGAGGATGGAGTGCAGGAGAGTTTAGGGAATGTAGAAAAGAGGCACTGAAAGAGATGGATTTTTTTGGGGGGATTAATAGATTTGGTGAGCAAGTCGAAAGCAGCCTTTTAAAGAAGAAGAAGAAAAAGGTGTTATAATATACGACGGAATACAGAACTTGAGGGGAAAGTGTAAACATTTTAAGGTTAATAACAGTGAACGTTAACAGTGAACAGTAATAACAGTAATAACAGTAATAACTGTTATTAGAGTAACAGTAATAACAGTGAACGTCGTTCGAAGAACGAACGAACGAATAAGAACAAATAAACGAATGAAAACAAAGAATAAGAACAGAGAAGGAAATGTTTTTTTTGTTTTAGTTGATTTTAAACAAGGAAGTAGGCTATGGGGTGAAAAGACTGGGAAAAGCAGAGAACGAAAGTTATTGGAGCACAAACGACGGACCGCTGAGAGGAAAGCAAAGCCTCCAGGTTGGACACTGTACAAGGCCTCAAAAGACACGACACAAATTAACACGATTTTCTATACAGGTATGAAAGATTTGCACCGAAAATCTTCCTCGGGACACACGATACGTACAACACCATAAAATAAATACAGTTATAACGAAAATACAAATGGGAACAATTACTTAACTTCGATTTCAATGGAGAGCGTAGACAGCTGTGAATAAACAAAACCTCGCCGGCAAGACCGGAAGCAGAAGTCCAACGGACCATTGGTCCATTCCAGCAATCTACCATTGGTCTGTTCCAGCAATCTACCATTTTCCGTTCCAGCAAGCTATCATCGGTCCGTTCCAGCATTCTACCATTGTTCCGTTCCAGCATTCTACCATTGGTCCGTTCTATCAATCTACTATTAGTCCGTTCCAGCAATCTACCATCGGTCCGTTCCAGCATGCTACCATTGGTCCGTTCCAGCAATCTACCATTGGTCCGTTCCAGCAATCTACCATTGGTCCGTTCCAGCAATCTACCATTTTCCGTTCCAGCAATCTACCATTAGTCCGTTCCAGCAATCTACCATCGGTCCGTTCCAGCATTCTACCATCGGTCCGTTCCAGCATTCTACCATTGGTCCGTTCCAGCAATCTACCATCGGTCCGTTCCAGCATGCTACCATTGGTCCGTTCCAGCAATCTACCATTGCTCCGTTCCAGCAATCTCTTTCTCTCAATCCACCATCAGTCTGCTTCACCAAACCTCAATTCATAAACTTCTCTTTTACCCAATCAGTCTTTCCAACAACTCCGCCGGTATATTCTCGTTCCTTGGTCCATCTATACATTGCTACTCCTCTATCAATTATTACTTCACCATTTTGACCTCTCATTATTTTATCATTCATATTACCCATCCTTTTTCTTCTTCATCATATTAGCCATGTGACTCTTCACTCTTTTATTATTGGCAATCAACCATCCATATAAGCCCATGCGCACTGGTGGCTCTCTCATGATAAGTAACCATTAATCCTCCGGACTGGTCGAGTTACTTCCCTGCACCTCAATATGCGTACCATTCGTCCCTGCACCTCAATATGCGTACCATTCGTCCCTGCACCTCAACATTTGTCACATGGGGGTAACGCTTCTGAAATATGTACTGCACAGTGGAGCATTTGGGTGCATGAATGGTGTGGCGCCAGCGCCTGTCAAACACCACCACAGAGTGATGCAGCGCCAATAATAAGAAGAGGTGAGGTTCTCACACGGTGGTTTACTCAGGTAACGCTGCTCATTTCAAGGACCAGTCCCCCGAGAGACCGCACATGCGCGAAACCCCGGTGCACGGGGAGGATCCATCGGAACCCACGCCAACAACAACCACAATAATAACAATAATGGCGTAACTGCCACTTATGTCTTCCTCCAGCATTTTGAAATTAGCATATCAGAGTATACGCACATCAAAGTAAGCATTTTAAAGTAAGCATTTTAAAGCAAGCGAAGTACATACATGGAGCAAGACTATGTTGTGAGAGTTACTACAAGCACTTGTAACTAAGACCGAGTGGAATATAACCAACAACATAAAAATTGTCTTGGTCCTTCACTTGGCTCCATGAGCCAATCTCCACTCTGCTGCCATGCCAGAGGGTGGCATGAACTGCCCAACCTCCTTGAAGGTGGAGAAGCAATCTCCTTGGGAATGGCCGGCAGTGGCTGGCAGTGGAGAGGAATGAAGTCACTCTGGAACTGAGAGACGGCTGAGCAGCTGAGACGCCACCAGTGGGTATCTGGTGGTCTGACAATAGCTTCCGGTGGCGTAGGCAGTATAAGCAAATCCGATAGGGCAAGGACCACTTTATGCAAAGGAGCTCCAGTGAGATGGACCCTTGGCATGGGCACGGAAGAGCCTGGCGTGTCCTGTGGAGGATGGTAAGGTGAGGTAGGTTCAGAATCGGACTCGGACTCTGAAGTTACATCCCGGCCTCGAACTGGCTGAACGGGGGCCTGATCCATTAATGTGGGCACAACAGGATAGCAGTCACACGCTCAACATCAAAGGCTTTGCTACAAAGCTGAGAACAGGTAAATTTTCTGAGTTGTCACCATCCGTTGTCAGGAGAAATCCATGTCACCAAATAGTTGTCACGAGCTTTGCATTTGTTTCTGTCACCCTTGAGGAAGATGAGGTCACCGACGTCAAAGCGGATGGCAGCATTAGTAGAGTGGCCACGAGATTTCGACCACCTAACATCTGCGGCATACGATGCCCCGACAACAGTGGGTGGTTCAGTGGATGACTGTGGATGTGGATGCACACGTAAGTTCTTTATTGACTGGCACTGGTGACATGACGAGGAGACTGTATTGCATATTGGTGACCCTGTCGATGTCTAGGGCAAAAAAGTACCTGTTGAAGGCACACTTAATTTGGTGTCTCGATGGGTGGTTGAACCTGATGTGCAAAGCAGTCAGCAGCGCATCAACCACTGAGCGGGGGATCATGATCTGTTCACGAAAGAGCTGGAATCGCTGGTTGTCCCTGACAACTAGGAGACCATCATTGACCACAGTCACCACTCTGAGGTACCTCTTGACACCCCCCACCTTTGTCAACTTTTTAGATGGGCGAGTACCTTGGGTTAGGTGAGAATGTGTGCGTCTGAGGTCAGGGCACTCCAGCTGAGTAGCATGCCAGGCAACACGGCCCGTAAATGGCATTCTAGCCGTACCATCCAGGACTTAAACTACAGAGACACCACGCACAACAGAGGACTCCATTTCTTCGATAAACGTGCACACTTGACAGCTTGTGCCAAGGCACACCTGAGGGAAGCAACTCCCAGAATCAGGAGGCATGTTGGTGATACCATCAATATGCCTAACCTGCACATGGTAATGGCTGGCAGTGGAGAGGAATGAAGTCACTCTGGAACTGGCTGAGACCTCGCCGTGCATAAGTTTGCTGTAAGCTTGGACGCAGGGACAACTGTCCGTCAATACTTGGACACTGTGGTGAGACTGGACGAAGAACGGTGCGAAGTGTCGGATGGCTGCCCCAATACACAGCGCTTCTACTTCGCAAGGCCGCCATGTGACCTGATGTTTACGGAGTTTAGCATTAAAGAAGCCCGCTAAGAGCAAGTCACCATTCCTGTGCGGATACATTGTAGCTGCAATGCCTTTGTTCTTGACAGACCCATCAGTAACGATCCACAGTAAATCATCAGGTTGAGGTATCGTGATAGTCTTGCGGTCTTTCAGAGCATTCTGGGCAGCCCTGAAGGCATGAAATAAGTCATCAGACCACACTATCTTCTCGCTTGATGTTTTGCCAGCGGGAGCTATGTCCAAGGGGTCCAGCAAGCTAGCATAGCCACGTATTGTGTCTGGCTCAGTGCTGGCAGGAGTGTGTAGCTCTAGGTATTCTCCGGGGAGGAGAGCCGTCTTGTGAGGATTACGCAGTGGGAATGCCTGGGTGCATCTGGCCGAGGGTACTTTACTGTGTTGACTATTGTGTGAGCCATACTCGACATGTGTTGAGGAAGGATGAAAGTGACTGGTTGAGAAGAGTGATGGAAATGAATGTAGAAGGAAGTAGAAGACGGGGAAGACTGAGAAAGACTTGGCTAAAGATGGTGGAAGAAGAAATGCGGGCAAGGGGGTTAACAAGGAGATATGCAGAAAATAGGGCAAAATGGAGAAGATTGTCATGGGAACCGCAAGGCTGACCCCCGCTCTAGCAGGGAAAATGGCCTTTAAAATGCATGTTGTTGTTGTTGTTGTTGTATACTCGACAGAATCTTCACCTTTAATGATGATTTGTCTCTTTGTGGGTCGTACAGCAATGTCGTTCGTAACCAAAAATGGATTGCCAGCAAGCACTCCGACGTCAAGTTGCTTGACAACCAAGGCATCAAATTTGAACTCGAGGTTCCCTCTTGACAAGTTGCAGTGAACCTCACCGATGACATCGAGTGAGGTAACAACATCCACCTGTCGAGCCATCTGAGAGGCTGGATGGATTGGTAGATTGTAGGCCTTAGCTGTGGAAGCACCGATCAAATTGGTCATAGCCCGAGGTGTAATTGCGACAGGATGGTGCTGGTAGAATGTGTTCAAAACCGGAGATTGGATGACATTCACTCTATGGCTGAACGGAGAGCACTCAACACGACGGACTGAATGATCGCAATCATCAGACACCTGTTCAGCAATGTTGTACTCATCTGACATTATAGCCTCATCCGCATCACAATCATCACCAGCCACTATTCTGGATCGACCAATGGATCGTTTTTCACTGTCCGGCAAGAAACAGCACTCACCCAGATTGTGCGTGTTGTGGGGTCTCCCTGCTGTCTTGCATAGAACACAGGACTTTGGCACAAATGCTTTCCTGGGTGTATTACAACTGGGTGTACTGCACCTGGGTGCAGTACCTGGTACACTGGGTTTACACTGCAGTTGAAGCTGCCAGCAATACACATGGCTCTAGTGTCCTCTATTGTGCGTTGCTCTTCTTCGAGGGATGACAGAGACTTCGAGATTTTGGGCTAAATTGAAGCCAGTGAGGGGTTGCGAAGCTCAGCGCCATATTTCTGCTTATCAGCTGAGGAAGGGAAGGATTTATGAGTGACAGCCACAAGTAGACAATAGTGTTCTCAAGGGATGGGCTCATATCCTCGTCTGTAGTGATAGCCTCCCCATGGTGGGTGATGCCACAACCACCCGTCAGATTATCTTTAAAGAAGGCAGTCAACCGCTGGAGCAGGTCTTCCTGGGCATTCATCTGGCCCAAGCCTAATATCAGCCAAGTCCAAAAAATGAGCGCCTGTTGATTGAAAAACAAAATGTTGTCTGATCTTCTGCCAGATGTTTGCTACTGACGTTGACGACTTGATGATGGAGTTGCGTGAGATGATTTGGCAAAAATTAGCAATCTGCCCGAGCATGAGGTCGAGGTGCGCATTCTTCTGAGCAGCAGAGCGACGCTGAGCATCAGGGACTTCAGCCGGGTCATTAGTAAAACCCCTGTTCGGGTTTGCAGCACTCTTTTCTTGTGCCACGTGACATCGGCGCCGAGAAAGGAGGTAAAGTTCGCGTCAAGCGATAGAATATACGGCAGATTTTGTTGCTAACTCTCGAAGGTAGTAATGGTCTCATTTCTCGTCAATTGCCATTGCTTCGGAGCACGATGGAGAGCCGCCATGGTGCCATTTACACAACTATTATACACTCAGCCGATACACTGTTCTGGTTGTTGTAGGCCACAGCCACGCCTAATCTGATAGTTGTTGTAGGCCACAGCTATGCCTAAACTGGTCGAAACGTTAAATGGGTTAATGATTAAACGTTACTGTTGGCAATTGATACCGTATGTGAACGTTATGATTTAGCGATCGCGATAATAAAACCTTTTTTCTACTGTGGAGATGTGCCTGACCTGGTTAAGATACGACTCTTGTGTATCAGTGTCGAGGAGCATGGAAAACCGCTGCCACCACACCAATAATAAGAAGTCAGGTTCTCACATGGAGGTTTATTCAGGCAACGCTGCTCGGTTCAAGGCCCAGTCCCTGAGAGACTGCGCATGCGCGAAACCCCGGTGCACGGGGAGGGGCCATCGGAACCGACACCACCAACAGGCAACAACCACAAGAATAACAATAATGGCGCAGGGATTTCCCAAAACTGCATCACGTGACCCACCTTGCTGGGTGTGTACCAATGGGAAACGGCTGCACAGGCTGAAAGACGCTCGCGTGTACTGCACTCGCCTCAAAGCCATGCCCGACGTGGCAAGTATAAATCCCAGAACGTGGCGCAGGACCGAATGGCACCCAAAGGCATGCTGCAGGTGCTGTGCAGGACCGAATGGCACCCAAATGCCATGCTGCAGGGTGCTGTGCAGGACCGAATGGCACCCAAATGCCATGCTGCAGAGTGCTGTGCAGGACCGAATGGCACCCAAAGCGATGCTGCAGGCGCTGTGCAGGACCGAATGGCACCCAAATGCCATGCTGCAGAGTGCTGTGCCGGACCGAATGGCACCCAAAGCGATGCTGCAGGCGCTGTGCAGGACCGAATGGCACCCAAGCACTATGCTGCAGGCGCTGTGCAGGACTGAATGGCACCCAAACGGTATGCTGCAGGCGCTATGCAGGACCGAATGGCACCCAAACGCTATGCTGCAAGCGCTGTGCAGGACCGAATGGCACCCAAACGCTATGCTGCAAGCGCTGTGCAGGACCGAATGGCACCCAAACGCAATGCTGCAAGCGCTGTGCAGGACCGAATGGCACCCAAACGCTATGCTGCAGGCGCTGTGCAGGACCGATTGGCACCCAAACGCTGTGCTGCAATCGCTGTGCAGGACCGAATGGCACCCAAACGCCATGCTGCAATTGCTGGGCAAGACCGAATGGCACCCAAACGCGATGCTGCAAGCGCTGTGCAGGACCAAATGGCACCCAAACGCGATGCTGCAAGTGCTGTGCAGGACCGAATGGCACCCAAACGCGATGCTGCATGCGCTGTGCCGGACCGAATGGCACCCAAACGCCGTGCTGCAAGTGCTGTGCAGGACCAAATGGCACCCAAACGCGATGCTGCAAGCGCTGTGCAGGACCAAATGGCACCCAAACGCGATGCTGCAAGCGCTGTGCAGGACCAAATGGCACCCAAACGCTATGCTGCAATCGCTGTGCAGGACCAAATGGCACCCAAACGCTATGCTGCACATGCTGTGCAGGACCGAATGGCACCCAAACGCTGTGCTGCAATCGCTGTGCAGGACCGAATGGCACCCAAACGCCATGCTGCAAGTGCTGGGCAAGACCGAATGGCACCCAAACGCGATGCTGCAAGCGCTGTGCAGGACCAAATGGCACCCAAACGCGATGCTGCAAGTGCTCTGCAGGACCGAATGGCACCCAAATGTGATGCGGCAGCGCTGTGCAGGACCGAATGGCACCCAAACGTGATGCGGCAGCGCTGTGCAGGACCGAATGGCACCCAAACGTGATGCGGCAGCGCTGTGCAGGACCGAATGGCACCCAAACGCAATGCTGCAAGCGCCGTGCAGGACCAAATGGCACCCAAACGCAATGCTGCAAGTGCTCTGCAGGACCGAATGGCACCCAAACGTGATGCGGCAGCGCTGTGCAGGACCAAATGGCACGCAAACGCTGTGCTGCAAGTGCTCTGCAGGACCGAATGGCACCCAAACGTGATGCAGCAGCGCGGTGCAGGTCCAAATGGCACCCAACCGCTATAATGGGTTTGATTGGTAACGTGAGCTTTGTAGGTGTTATGTTGGTTTTGTGAAGTGTTATTTATGAGTATGGATACACTGTAAAGCGGTGCAGAGAAGGAGAGAGGGAGATTAAGACAAATGGGGAGAGAGGTGGGAAGAGATATAAGAATCGAGGGGATCCAGAAAAAGAAGAGTTACAAAGTAGGGTTAAACACGCTACACAAACACAACGCATTTCCCAGTCGAATAATATAAGGATAAAGAGCTTGTTAGCATGTCCACGGACAGTCTATACATGGCCCAGCCAAAACTGGACACATTTTAGCGCCTTGTTGTTGAATTCGGCATGATCTGCAACAGTGCCGGGTTCCTCTAGCAATGGACATTGCAGGAGATGTTGCATGGTCTGCGGCTCAGTTCCACATTCAAAAGATGTAGGGCTGGTTGTATATCCCCATTTGTTTAGTGACACCTTTGGACGACCTACACCAGTCCTAAGTATGTTAAGGCACTTCCATGTTACCCAGTTGCAATTAGCTCCTGGGGGATGTGATGTCTGGAAGCACGAACAATCTGACCAATGAAGGCACTCAACTTTATATCCGCTTTATTGCATTGCACTCAGCTCCACGTTCCTGGTCCCGTGTGTCGCGCATGCGCACATCGGACTCACATACATCACAATATATCCCCCCTTAATTACAAATCCAACTGGTCTGGATGTCTTGATGTGCAGGAGGACCTACGCAGAGGAGTTGTTACAGTTGTCTACGCAGAGGAGAGGAGCACTTCTGGATTCAGATGAATTTTAACTTTCATCTTCATGATGGAACCAATTCCTGGCTCAAACACAGATGGAAATTTATCCAGCACTTGAGCACAACCAGGAGACTCCAATGTGGACAGCTCTTTGATCTCATGCCAGTTAAACTTTATGCTCTTAAGCCAGTTCCGCCCGAACAATGTAGGGCCATTGCCGGGCACAAACCACATGGCCATTTCATAAATTACACCATCATAAGAATGGCACCCATTGGCTAACCAGTTATTAGGGCCTCTCGCTACCTCGGAAGCAGGTTTTGAAAACACAACTGGTCGAGGCGCAGCCTTATACGAGGATGTAGCAATCTTATTTACAGAGCCCGGTGAGGGCCAAACTTCATTGCAGGTAAAAAAAACATTGCCTCAAACAGGGAACCATGATTGTCATGGGGCCCGCAAGGCTAACCCCCGCTCTAGCGGGGAAAATGGCCTGAAAACGATCATTCATTCATATTATAAGACACACTGACAGCTGTGCTGCCAAGCACCGGAACAACTTCCTTCGTGTAAGTCCGAAGTTTGACCCTCACCGGGCTCAATTAAGGCTTCACGGCCTCACAGCCCCACAGCTTGTCAAATGTTTCCTTGGTCATTATCGACTGACTCGCCCCTGTGTCCACTTCCATTGACACCTGCTTGCCATTCAGTTGAAGATCAACTGTTATTAGTGCGGGGCTGCCAGAAATCGTATGCAACTCATACTCCTCATCATGCAGCAATGACTCATCAGCACCAGTGACATTCTTGCCATCATCCACATGATGGGTGGTGGCAGTATCACCACCACTGCTGGACTGGAGACACCTCTTTTGAAGATGCCCAGTCTTGCCACATCCGTTGCATGTGTACCGTTTGAAAAGGCACTGGTGAGCCACATGATTCGCACCACAATGCCAACGCACGTTATTAGGGCCTCTCGCTACCGAGGAAGCAGGTTTTGAAAACACAACTGGTCGAGGCACAGCCTTATACGAGGATGTAGCAATCTTATTTACAGTATCTGCACTCAAAGAGTTCTGCCCCTTTGACAAGATCTCCTTCAGGTTTTCAGCAGTTGTCACACACACCTGTGCAATCCTCACTTCTCTTCTCAGGTCAAGGTCATCTTCTTGAGCAAGAAGTTTTTGTAAGATGACATTGATTTACCCCAATCACAAAGCACTGCTAAACGGCGCAGATCAGCAACAAACCCGGGAATGTCCTGATCCTCCCGTCGAGTGTGTGTGTAAAACTTGTACCTTGATATGATGAGACCAGCTTTCGGCTTGAAGTGTAGCTTGACAAGCTCACAGAGTTCCTCATAGGAAAGGTCAGTAGGTCGCCGTGGTGACAGCAGGTTTTTGATGAGCCCGTACAACTTCTGCCCGCACACAGTCAACAACACAGCATGACGACGGACGGCATCACCAGCGGCGCCATGTTGTTGGCCACAAAGTACTGGTCCAGCCTCTCCACAAAATCCGCCCAATCTTCCCCATCGGAGTATTCATGGAGAATGCCGATAGTCGCCATCGATACACGAACGGGTTTTCACCTCGTCGCCACTTGTGATGTCTGGAAGCATGAATAATCAGACCAATGAATGCACTCAACTTTATATCCGCTTTATTGGCATTGCACTCAGCTCCACGTTCCTGGTCCCATGTGTCGCGCATGCGCACACCAGACTCACATACTGTCACGTGAAAAAGTAAGTACACCCCATGTAAAGTTTTGACTTTTTCAACATATTTCAACATACAGCTATTTGATATTCGTTTCAACAATATTGATCGATAAAGGTGATATAATACAACAAATATCATGAAACATTTACATTTTGTAGTCCATTGTATAATTTAAATAAACATAAATGCAAATTTCACATGTGGAAAAATTAAGTACACCCCTACATTTATCACTACTTCAAATACCTAAAATTAGAATCAGGTGCACCAGCTCAGGTGCAAATGATTAGAACATCGTTAGAGAGGATCTTGGAGGAACCTGTCTTATTTAAACCTCAGACATTTAGTTTGGTTTACTCTTTGTTGTTGAAGTGTGCGGCATCACCATGCCTAGATCAAAAGAGCTCTCTGAGGCCTTCAGAAAGAAGGTTATAGATGCCTACGAATCTGGGAAGGGATTTAAAAAGATCTCCAAACAATTTGAAATCAATCATTCGACTGTCCGGAAGATCATCTACAAGTGGAGAAGATTCCAAACAACTGCCAACTTGTTCAGGCCAGGCCGCCCCAGCAAGTTCAGCCCGAGAGCAGACCGCAAGATGCTGAAAGAAGTCTCTAAGCACCCCAGAATGTCATCACGGGACCTACAGGTAGCTCTTGCCACTGTTGATGTCAAAGTGCACGAGTCTACCATTAGAAAGAGGCTGCACGAATTTGATCTACATGGGAGGTGTGCAAGGAGGAAACCTTTGCTGTCCAGAAAGAACATCAGGGCAAGACTAAAGTTTGCCAATGAAGACATAGGCAAAGACCAGCACTTCTGGAACAATGTGCTCTGGACAGATGAGTCAAATGTAGGGCTATTTGGCCACAGTACCAGAAGACATGTTTGGTGAAAACCAAAGACAGCATTTGACCACAATAACCTGATACCAACTGTAAAGCATGGTGGTGGAAATATTATGGTTTGGGGCAGCTTTGCTGCATCAGGGCCTGGGCAGATCACCATCATAGAATCCACTATGAATTCTTCATTGTACCAGAGGGTGCTTGAGGATAATGTGAGGCCATCTGTCGGGAAGTTGAAGCTCAACCGAAGGTGGACCTTGCAACATGACAATGACCCTAAACATACAAGTAAATCCACCAAGGAATGGCTGAAAAGAAAGAAATGGAGGGTTCTGGAATGGCCAAGTCAAAGCCCGGATCTAAATCCCATCGAGATGTTGTGGGGGGATTTGAAACGAGCTGTGCATGCAAGAAACCCCTCAAACATCGCACAGCTGAAATAATTCTGCATGGAGGAGTGGGCAAAAATTTCTCCCAGTCGATGTGAGAGACTGGTAGACAGTTATAAGAAACGCCTACTTGAGGTTGTTTCTGCCAAGGGGGCAATACCACCTATTAGAGCCAAGGGTGTACTTACTTTTTCCACATGCGAAATTTGCATTTATGTTTATTTAGATTATACAATGGACTACAAAATGTAAATGTTTCATGATATTTGTTATATTATATCACCTTTATCTTTCAATATTGTTGAAATGAAGATCAAATAGCTGTATGTTGAAATATGTTGAAAAAGTCAAAACTTTACATGGGGTGTACTTACTTTTTCACGTGACTGTACATCACAGGGGAAGGCCTTCATCGGGTAGAATTTCCATCGCTGGGGGTTGTTCGAGACTGGCAAGCTGGTCTTTCCACAAAGCGATAACCGGCTTCAGATGGGGTTGATATGTAATGACACGACACTGTTCATGAAGCTCTTCCTTGTATTTAGGTGGCTGAGTTTCGGTGTGTGGCCATGCAGAGAGTGCCTCTCATCTGATGTTTGACGGAGTCGCTCTTTCTTGCTGGCTCGCGTTCTTCTTATATCAAGGGGAGCTGCACCCGCCAAGATATGTAGGCTGTTGGTGTTTGTTGGTTTTAAACAACCTGTGATAGATTGGCAGCTTGCATTCAGAACGGCATCCATCTTCTTCGCATGAGTAGATCTTTCCCATACAGGGCAGGCGTATTCAGGACACAGGTAATCTAAGTAAACAAAATACTACGAATATATATAAACTCCAGGGTTATTTTATGTGCTGGATGTAACTCCTCAGGGTGTTCCAAAACAACAACAACTTATTGCGAACCGTCGTATCTGTCCGTGCGTTTGTCTGTCTCCCGTTCACAGCGGCCGCTTTCCGTGCTGCGTTTGAAAAGCTCAACATTCACGTCTGAAATGACTGAAGAACAGATATGAATAACGTTGATGCCAAATTTTAATAATACAAGCAGGATATTTTGCCCTCTTTATTGACAAATCCAACCTCCGCGGCCCGATGTTGCACCACCAGTTTGCGGTGGGCGGTATAAGTAGCTCAGAGCTTTGGTCCATGAAACACAATTGAACGTTATAAAGTCCATAAAGTAATTTACATTGATGGATCAACTTAAACTTTTCCTGTCACTGGGGACAGGTACTCTTGCTAGAAAAAAATATATAAAATGTATAATTCACTGATAGAAAGTTGATACACTGTGTGTGTGTGTGTGTCTGTGTGTGTGTGTGTGTGTGTGTGTGTGTGTGTGTGTGTGTGTGTGTGTGTGTGTGTGTGTGTGTGTGTGTGTGTGTGTGAGTGTGTGTGTGTCTGCCAGAGCCGTAACTTTTTTTACCATTTGAGTTTTGTCATCAATTTTTCACCAAACCTTTATCTATCTATAATTCCAGTAATCTCTGTGTGTTTGTTTGTTTGTACGTTTGTACGTTTGTTTGTCTGTGACCGCTGTTTCTCGACAACCACGGGTCCGATATACTTTAAACTTGCCAGGTATATTGCTGGGGACCCGAGGATGTGCCTTTTCAAGGTTTCATATTAATCGGACAATTACTTACCGAGCTATGTCCAAAAAACGATTCAACCAATCAGAGAGCAGCGAGCTATCGCGTGTGCCGAACGTGGCGGACACACTCTGCCTCGGATGGCACATTTGAGAGCGTATTCATTTATTTCACGTTTGCAAACTATGTTGGCGCTATGTTGGCGTTAAACTATGTTTTAAAACTAATAAAAACCATTTCATCTAAATAGAGGGAGGGGGGGGGGGGATTGTCACTGTACTCGCAAGCCGTTCGCCGTTCGCTTTGGCGTTGCGAATGGACCAACATATTTCATGAACCAAACCATTTCATGTAAAGCGTTCGCCGTTCGCTTTGGCGTTGCGAATGGACCAAAACATTTCATGAACCAAACCATTTCATGTAAATAGAGGGGGGGATATAATTTTAGATATAGATATAGTACGGGCATGCCCTAGTTATGATAATGTGGAGAAGGAAAATTAATAATTTTGTCAAAAGGTTAAAGGTCAGCATCACCTAAAATCACGAATTTCCATGCAGTTGACCTGAAATTTCATTTTACCATTTGAGTTTTGTCATAAAATTTTCAACAAAGCTTTATTGTGATAATACGGAGAAGTCAAATTAATAATTTCGTGAAAAGGTCAAAGGTCAGCATCACAGAAAATCGTCATTTTCATCCAATTCACCTGAAATTTTAAGAATTTGCATATTGGGTCACTGAGTTGGTTCACCAATCAAAAGCAACAAGCCGAATGTTTTTTTTAGATCAAAAGGTCTAAGGTCAAGGTTGCATAAAATCACCAATTTTCAGTTGATTGACCTGAAAAAATTGACCATCTTGTTCTCCCGCTCCCTTTATCATACGTTTTATGTTTTATGTGTCAGTTTGTCTTTTTGTGATCAATGTTAGCTCTTACACGAGCCTCGATCTTGTATACAAAAAAAAAAAAAAGTAGGAATTTGCATATTGGGGCACTGAATTGGTTCACCAATCAAAAAGTAGGAGTCGATTGCTTTTTTTTCTTTTTTTTGGATCAAAAGGTCAAAGGTCAAGGTTGAATAAGATCGTCAATTTTTGTCCAATTGACTTGAAATCTTATGAATTTGCATATTGGTTCACATAATTGGTTAACCAATGAAAAGCTAGAAGCTGATTATTTTTATATCTAAAGCTCAAAGGTCAAGGCTGCATAAAATCATGAATTGAAATTTAGTATTTTTTTAAAAACCGTTTTCGTTATTTTGAGCTTATGGAAGAAGAAGAAAGAAGACGACTGAATACAAATGGACGTGTTCGGGATTTGCATTTTCACATGTTTTCTAGTTGTACACTGCTCCTTTCCTATGCCATCTCCAGGCATTGCAAATCGTCATTGCCGGGCACCAAAGGGGGCTCGGCAGTGACGCACGCTGAAAGAGAGTACTCAGTTTTCACTCTGATTTCTTTCTTGTTTGTTGTACACCGCTCCTTTCCTATGCCATCTCCAGGCATTGCAAATCGTCATTGCCGGGCACCAAAGGGGGCTCGGCAGTGACGCACGCTGAAAGAGAGTACTCAGTTTTCACTCTGGTTTCTTGTTTGTTTGTTTTCTTGGTTGTCCGGGCGATATCTCAGCCATCCTTCAAGCTAAGAAGCTGAAATTTCGGCACAATAGTGAGCAAGTCCTTTGTCAAAAACGGTATTTTTTGTTTTTTGATTAATCAATTAATTGAGGAGTTATTTAATTATTAGCGTTTAATTAAGTACTTATTTAATTAATCAAATTTCCTTTCTCTTCTGACCATTAACTCAGGCACCTTTTGAGTTAGGAAGCTGATATTTGGACATGCCAATGACCAGGTGATTTGGCTGCAAAGGATATTTTTGCTTTATTAATTAATCAATTAATCGATTAATTATTTAATTATTTGATTAATGACAAAAAAAATTTTTTTTTTAAGTTACAGATTCTGATGAAATAGTGGTAGTTTATGTGTTCTCTGACCAAATTGATTAATAATTTAATTTTTTTATGATTATTATTTATTTATTTTCATTATTAATCATTTATTTATTTTCTTTCTCATTTGGCCAATATCTCAGGCACCTTTTGAGCTGGGAAGCTAATATTTGGACATGAGTGACCAAGTGATGTGGCTATCAAGGATATTTTTGATTTATTGATTAATCATTTCATCTATTAATTATTTATTGATTAATCGATTAATTATTTATTGAGTAATCAATTAATTATTTAATTTTTTATAAATGACTTATTTAATTAAATTTCTAAAAGATACATCTTCGGATGAAGCACTAGTGGTTTAGTTATGCGATTAGCCAATTGATTATGAAAATATTTTGTGATAATCTTTTATTGATTTTAATTATACAATTAATCAATCAATTAGTGTACACCTCTCCCTCCCAATGCAGCCTCAATGAGCTGCACTGCGGTATTGCCGGGCGCCGGGGTCGCCCCGGCAATGCCGCGCTGCAGGATATTTAATTATTTGGCATGGGGCGGTGTACTTTGAATGTATGTGTACTTGTTGTACACCGCTCCTTTCCTATGCCATCTCCAGGCATTGCAAATCGTCATTGCCGGGCACCAAAGGGGGCTCGGCAGTGACGCACGCTGAAAGAGAGTACTCAGTTTTCACTCTGGTTTCTTGTTGTACACCGCTCCTTTCCTATGCCATCTCCAGGCATTGCAAATCGTCATTGCCGGGCACCAAAGGGGGCTCGGCAGTGACGCACACTGAAAGAGAGTACTCAGTTTTCACTCTGGTTTCTTGTTTGTTTGTTTGTTTTCTTTCTTGTTTGTTTTCTTGCTTTCTTGGTTGTCCGGGCGATATCTCAGCCATCCTTTGAGCGAGGAAGCTGAAATTTCGGCACAATAGTGAGCAAGTCCTTTGTCAAAAACGGTATTTTTTTTTTTTGATTAATCAATAAATTGAGGAGTTATTTAATTATTAGCGATTAATTAAGTACTTATTTAATTAATCAAATTTCCTTTCTCTTCTGACCATTAACTCAGGCACCTTTTGAGTTAGGAAGCTGATATTTGGACATGCCAATGACCAGGTGATTAGACTGCAAAGGATATTTTTGATTTATTAATTAATCAATTAATCGATTAATTATTTAATTATTCGATTAATGACAAAAATTTTTTTTTTTTTAAAGTTACAGATTCTGATGAAATAGTGGTAGTTTATGTGTTCTCTGACCAAATTGATTAATAATTTAATTTTTTTATGATTATTATTTATTTATTTTCATTATTAATCATTTATTTATTTTCTTTCTCATTTGGCCAATATCTCAGGCACCTTTTGAGCTGGGAAGCTAATATTTGGACATGAGTGACCAAGTGATGTGGCTATCAAGGATATTTTTGATTTATTGATTAATCATTTCATCTATTAATTATTTATTGATTAATCGATTAATTATTTATTGAGTAATCAATTAATTATTTAATTATTTATAAGTGACTTATTTAATTAAATTTCTAAAAGATACATCTTCGGATGAAGCACCAGTGGTTTAGTTATGCGATTAGCCAATTGATTATGAAAATATTTTGTGATAATCTTTTATTGATTTTAATTATACAATTAATCAATCAATTAGTGTACACCTCTCCCTCCCAATGCAGCCTCAATGAGCTGCACTGCGGTATTGCCGGGCGCCAGAGGCGCCCCGGCAATGCCGCGCTGCAGCATATTTAATTATTTGGCATGGGGCGGTGTACTTTGAATGTATGTGTACTTGTTTGTTTTCTTGTTTGTTTTCTTGCTTGTTTGTTTGTTTTCTTGGTTGTCCGGACGATATCTCAGCCATCCTTTGAGCTAGGAAGCTGAAATTTCGGCACAGTAGTGAGCAAGTCCTTTGTCAAATACGGTATTTTTTGTTTTTTGAATAATCAATTAATTGAGGAGTTATTTAATTATTAGCGTTTAATTAAGTACTTATTTAATTAATTAAATTTCATTTCTCTTCTGACCATTATTAACTCAGGCACCTTTTGAGTTAGGAAGCTGATATTTGGACATGCCAATGACCAGGTGATTTGGCTGCAAAGGATATTTTTGATTTATTAATTAATCAATTAATCGATTAATTATTTAATTATTCGATTAATGACAAAAAATTTTTTTTTTTTTAAGTTACAGATTCTGATGAAATAGTGGTAGTTTATGTGTTCTCTGACCAAATTGATTAATAATTTAATTTTTTTATGATTATTATTTATTTATTTTCATTATTAATCATTTATTTATTTTCTTTCTCATTTGGCCAATATCTCAGGCACCTTTTGAGCTGGGAAGCTAATATTTGGACATGAGTGACCAAGTGATGTGGCTATTGTACACCGCTCCTTTCCTATGCCATCTCCAGGCATTGCAAATCGTCATTGCCGGGCACCAAAGGGGGCTCGGCAGTGACGCACGCTGAAAGAGAGTACTCAGTTTTCACTCTGGTTTCTTGTTTGTTTTCTTGTTGTACACCGCTCCTTTCCTATGCCATCTCCAGGCATTGCAAATCGTCATTGCCGGGCACCAAAGGGGGCTCGGCAGTGACGCACGCTGAAAGAGAGTACTCAGTTTTCACTCTGGTTTCTTGTTTGTTTGTTTTCTTTCTTGTTTGTTTTCTTTCTTGGTTGTCCGGACGATATCTCAGCCATCCTTTGAGCTAGGAAGCTGAAATTTCGGCACAGTCGTGAGCAAGTCCTTTGTCAAATACGGTATTTTTTGTTTTTTGAATAATCAATTAATTGAGGAGTTATTTAATTATTAGCGTTTAATTAAGTACTTATTTAATTAATTAAATTTCATTTCTCTTCTGACCATTATTAACTCAGGCACCTTTTGAGTTAGGAAGCTGATATTTGGACATGCCAATGACCAGGTGATTTGGCTGCAAAGGATATTTTTGATTTATTAATTAATCAATTAATCGATTAATTATTTAATTATTCGATTAATGACCCAAAAAAATTTTTTTTTTAAGTTACACATTCTGATGAAATAGTGGTAGTTTATGTGTTCTCTGACCAAATTGATTAATAATTTAATTTTTTTATGATTATTATTTATTTATTTTCATTATTAATCATTTATTTATTTTCTTTCTCATTTGGCCAATATCTCAGGCACCTTTTGAGCTGGGAAGCTAATATTTGGACATAAGTGACCAAGTGATGTGGCTATCAAGGATATTTTTGATTTATTGATTAATCATTTCATCTATTAATTATTTATTGATTAATCGATTAATTATTTATTGAGTAATCAATTAATTATTTAATTTTTTATAAATGACTTATTTAATTAAATTTCTAAAAGATACATCTTCGGATGAAGCACCAGTGGTTTAGTTATGCGATTAGCCAATTGATTATGAAAATATTTTGTGATAATCTTTTATTGATTTTAATTATACAATTAATCAATCAATTAGTGTACACCTCTCCCTCCCAATGCAGCCTCAATGAGCTGCACTGCGGTATTGCCGGGCGCCGGAGGCGCCCCGGCAATGCCGCGCTGCAGCATATTTAATTATTTGGCATGGGGCGGTGTACTTTGAATGTATGTGTACTTGTTTGTTTTCTTGTTTGTTTGTTTTCTTTCTTGGTTGTCCGGACGATATCTCAGCCATCCTTTGAGCTAGGAAGCTGAAATTTCGGCACAGTAGTGAGCAAGTCCTTTGTCAAATACGGTATTTTTTGTTTTTTGAATAATCAATTAATTGAGGAGTTATTTAATTATTAGCGTTTAATTAAGTACTTATTTAATTAATTAAATTTCATTTATCTTCTGACCATTATTAACTCAGGCACCTTTTGAGTTAGGAAGCTGATATTTGGACATGCCAATGACCAGGTGATTTGGCTGCAAAGGATATTTTTGATTTATTAATTAATCAATTAATCGATTAATTATTTAATTATTCGATTAATGACAAAAAAATTTTTTTTTTTTAAGTTACAGATTCTGATGAAATAGTGGTAGTTTATGTGTTCTCTGACCAAATTGATTAATAATTTAATTTTTTTATGATTATTATTTATTTATTTTCATTATTAATCATTTATTTATTTTCTTTCTCATTTGGCCAATATCTCAGGCACCTTTTGAGCTGGGAAGCTAATATTTGGACATGAGTGACCAAGTGATGTGGCTATCAAGGATATTTTTGATTTATTGATTAATCATTTCATCTATTAAGTATTTATTGATTAATCGATTAATTATTTATTGAGTAATCAATTAATTATTTAATTTTTTATAAATGACTTATTTAATTAAATTTCTAAAAGATACATCTTCGGATGAAGCACTACTGGTTTAGTTATGCGATTAGCCAATTGATTATGAAAATATTTTGTGATAATCTTTTATTGATTTTAATTATACAATTAATCAATCAATTAGTGTACACCTCTCCCTCCCAATGCAGCCTCAATGAGCTGCACTGCGGTATTGCCGGGCGCCGGAGGCGCCCCGGCAATGCCGCGCTGCAGCATATTTAATTATTTGGCATGGGGCGGTGTACTTTGAATGTATGTGTACTTGTTTGTTTTCTTGTTTGTTTTCTTTCTTGGTTGTCCGGACGATATCTCAGCCATCCTTTGAGCTAGGAAGCTGAAATTTCGGCACAAGAGTGAGCAAGTCCTTTGTCAAAAACGGTCTTTTTTTTTTTTGATTAATCAATAAATTGAGGAGTTATTTAATTATTAGCGATTAATTAAGTACTTATTTAATTAATCAAATTTCCTTTCTCTTCTGACCATTAACTCAGGCACCTTTTGAGTTAGGAAGCTGATATTTGACATGCCAATGACCAGGTGATTTGGCTGCAAAGGATATTTTTGATTTATTAATTAATCAATTAATCGATGAATTATTTAATTATTCGATTCATGACAAAATTTTTTTTTTTTTTAAAGTTACAGATTCTGATGAAATAGTGGTAGTTTATGTGTTCTCTGACCAAATTGATTAATCATTTAATTTTTTTATGATTATTATTTATTTATTTTCATTATTAATCATTTATTTATTTTCTTTCTCATTTGGCCAATATCTCAGGCACCTTTTGAGCTGGGAAGCTAATATTTGGACATGAGTGACCAAGTGATGTGGCTATCAAGGATATTTTGATTTATTGATTAATCATTTCATCTATTAATTATTTATTGATTAATCGATTAATTATTTATTGAGTAATCAATTAATTATTTAATTTTTTATAAATGACTTATTTAATTAAATTTCTAAAAGATACATCTTCGGATGAAGCACTAGTGGTTTAGTTATGCGATTGGCCAATTGATTATGAAAATATTTTGTGATAATCTTTTATTGATTTTAATTATACAATTAATCAATCAATTAGTGTACACCTCTCCCTCCCAATGCAGCCTCAATGAGCTGCACTGCGGTATTGCCGGGCGCCTGCCGCGCTGCAGCATATTTAATTATTTGGCATGGGGCGGTGTACTTTGAATGTATCTGTACTTGTTTTCTATTATTTCTGTTTGTGCCTCCATCTCATCTCCAATGTCTAAAGGGCGTAAAACAATAACAACACGATGGAAGAGGAAGACGAAAATCCGGATCCATGTATGTTTATTATCAAGCAGCTTGCCAAGCCAGCCGTTCCTTATCAACCGTTTCGTTGGAGTGCTTAAGCCGCTTGTCAAGCACTCTACAAGCTTATTGGTAATGGAACACACCTCAGCTTACAATGTGGACCCAATCCAATAATAATAATAATAATAATAATAATAATAACAAGTACACATACATTCAAAGTACACCGCCCCATGCCAAATAATTAAATATGCTGCAGCGCGGCATTGCCGGGGCGCCTCCGGCGCCCGGCAATACCGCAGTGCAGCTCATTGAGGCTGCATTGGGAGGGAGAGGTGTACACTAATTGATTGATTAATTGTATAATTAAAATCAATAAAAGATTATCGCAAAATATTTTCATAATAAATTGGCTAATCGCATAACTAAACCACTAGTGCTTCATCCGAAGATTTTTTTTTAAAGAAATGTAATTAAATAAGTAATTTATAAAAAAATAAATAAATTTTTTTTTTTGTTTTTTTTTTTGTTTTGTATACAAGATCGAGGCTCGTGAAAGAGCGAACATTAATCACACAGAAAGACAAACAGACACATAAAACAAATAACATCGGGAGCGGTAGACAAGATGGGGAGAGAGGGGGAAGGACACAAACACAACATTTGAGAGCAGGGACCGAGAGACATGGAGACATCGAGAGAACTGTGGGAGGGAGAGGGCTTTGGGGGGGAGGCATGTGAAGGGGGGGCGGGGGGGTGGGAGAGGTATAAACATATGGACACTGCCAGGATTTCCAGGAAAGAAGTTGGAATTTCAAACAAGGTGGATCTGGGGTGAATTAGTGGGGGTAGAAAAGATCAAGGTTATGGATGGGGGAAGATAAGAGATGGTGGTGAACAGCTGTTTTAAAGACCTGGAGGGAGGAGAGGGATTGAAGGGAGTGTGGGAGTTTGTTCCACAGGCGGGAGAAAAGAGGAATGAAAGAGTGAAGGTGAGCAGAGAGCCGAGATTTCGGCAGTTTAACCATCAGAGGGTTGCTGGCAGATCTTGTGCGACCTGTAGGAATATTTGGGGGACAGAGCACAGAGAGAGCTGGGGGAGCAAGGCCGGAGAGGAGTCGGTAGAAGACAGAAAGACCACCTACCTGCCTGCGGTGAGTGAGTGAAAGGCCCTCAGAGATAGCTTCATCGCAGGAGATTCCAATGATTTTGAAAGCTTTGGATTCAACAGCGTGAAGCCGAGCCAGGTGTGAGGCAGGAGCACCAGCCCATAGGGGAGGACAGTATTCCATTGAGCTGCGGATGAAAGCCTTGTATGGGGTGAGGAGCTCAGGTGTGCCGAGGAAGGACTTCGCACGACGGAGGATGCCCAGTCGGCGACTGGCTTTGGAGGCCAGCTTGGAAATGTGGTTTTCCCAAGAAAGATCATGGCAGAAAGTGAGACCCAAAAGCTTGAGCGACAGAACTTCTTGGAGAGGATTGTTGAGAAAGTAGATGGGAGGGTTGTCCAGTCGATCTTTTCGGAGAGACATAGTAAGAGAGTGAGATTTGTCAGGATTGAAAGACATGTTCCACTTGTTTGACCAGTCTGTGATTTTGTCCAGGTCTTCAGAGAGTGAGGAGGCTGCAGACTGCCGATCTGAGGGAAGAGGAATGGAGCGGCAGAGAGTGGAGTCATCAGCAAAGAGATAGAGAGGATTTTCCAGAGAGTCAGAGAGATCATTGATAAAGACCAGAAAAAGCACAGGGCCCAGCACACTTCCTTGGGGAACTCCAGCCTGAACAGGAAGGGGAGATGAGAGAAATCCATTCAGGGCCACATGTTGACTACGACCAGAGAGGAAGTCCGCAAGCCATGCATGGAGATTTCCATGGATACCATAGGAGGAGAGTTTGGTGAGCAGAGCTGGGTGCCAGACCGTATCAAAGGCCCGTGATATGTCAAGGGAGACAGCTCTGATTTCCTGTTTGGCATTGAGGACCTCCATCCATTGTTGAGACAGCAGAAGCAGCATGTCCAGAGTAGAGTGACCTGGTCTGAAACCAAATTGATGATCAGAGATCAAGCCATTGGAGAAGAGGAAAGATTTCATATCCGAAGCAATGATGGATTCCATGACTTTGCTGATAATTGGGAGCAGGCTGATTGCTGTAATTGATTACTCAATAAATAATTAATCGATTAATCAATAAATAATTAATAGATGAAATGATTAATCAATAAATCAAAAATATCCTTGATAGCCACATCACTTGGTCACTCATGTCCAAATATTAGCTTCCCAGCTCAAAAGGTGCCTGAGATATTGGCCAAATGAGAAAGAAAATTAATAAATGATTAATAATGGAAATAAATAAATAAAAATCATAAAAAAATTAAATTATTAATCAATTTGGTCAGAGAACACATAAACTACCACTATTTCATCAGAATCTGTAACTTAAAAAAAAAATTTTTTTTTGTCATTAATCGAATAATTAAATAATTAATCGATTAATTGATTAATTAATAAATCAAAAATATCCTTTGCAGCCAAATCACCTGGTCATTGGCATGTCCAAATATCAGCGTCCTAACTCAAAAGGTGCCTGAGTTAATGGTCAGAAGAGAAAGGAAATTTAATTAATTAAATAAGTACTTAATTTTTTTTATTTTTTTTTTATTTTTTTTTATTTTTTTTTGTTTTGTATACAATATCGAGGCTCGTGAAAGAGCGAACATTAATCACACAGAAAGACAAACCGACACATAAAACATATAACATAGGGAGCGGTAGACAAGATGGGGAGAGAGGGGGAAGGACACAAACACAACATTTGAGAGCAGGGACCGAGAGACATGGAGACATCGAGAGATCTGAGAGAGGGCGAGGGCTTTGGGGGGGGGGGGGGGGGCGTGGGAAGGGGGCAGTGGGAGAGGTATAAAACATATGGACACTGCCAGGACTTCCAGGAAAGAAGTTGGAATTTCAAACAAGGTGGATCTGGGGTGAATTAGCGGGGGTAGAAAAGATCAAGGTTTTGGATGGGGGAAGATAAGAGATGGTGGTGAACAGCTGTTTTAAAGACCTGGAGGGAGGAGTGGGATTGAAGGGGGTGAGGGAGTTTGTTCCAGAGGCGGGAGAAAAGAGGAATGAAAGAGTGAAGGTGAGCGGAGAGCCGAGATTTCGGCAGTTTAACCATCAGAGGGTTGCTGGCAGATCTTGTGCGACCTGTAGGAATATTTGGGGGACAGAGCACAGAGAGAGCTGGGGGTGCAAGGCCGGAGAGGAGTCGGTAGAAGACAGAAAGACCACCTACCTGCCTGCGGTGAGTGAGTGAGGCCCTCAGAGATAGCTTCATCGCGGGAGATTCCAATAATTCTGAAAGCTTTGGTTTCAACAGCGTGAAGCCGAGCTAGGTGTGAGGCAGGAGCACCGGCCCATAGGGGAGAACAGTATTCAATTGAGCTGCGGATGAAAGCCTTGTATGTGGTGAGGAGCTCAGGTGTGCCGAGGAAGGACTTCGCACGACGGAGGATGCCCAGTCGGCGACTGGCTTTGGAGGCGAGCTTGGAAATGTGGTTTTCCCAAGAAAGATCATGGCAGATAGTGAGACCCAAAATCTTGAGCGACAGAACTTCTTGGAGAGGATTGTTGAGAAAGTAGATGGGAGGGTTGTCCAGTCGATCTTTTCGGAGAGACATAGTAAGAGTGTGAGATTTGTCAGGATTGAAAGACATGTTCCACTTGTTTGACCAGTCTGTGATTTTGTCCAGGTCTTCAGAGAGTGAGGAGGCAGCAGACTGCCGATCTGAGGGAAGAGGAATGGAGCGGCAGAGAGTGGAGTCATCAGCAAAGAGATAGAGAGGATTTTCGAGAGAGTCAGAGAGATCATTGATGAAGACCAGAAAAAGCACGGGGCCCAGAACACTGCCTTGGGGAACTCCAGCCTGAACAGGAAGAGGAGATGAGAGAAACCCATTCAGGGCCACACGTTGACGACGACTAGAGAGGAAGTCCGCCAGCCATGCGTGGAGATTTCCATGGATACCAAAAGAAGAGAGTTTGGTGAGCAGAGCGGGGTGCCAGACCGTGTCGAAGGCACGTGATATGTCGAGGGAGACAGCTCTAATTTCCTGTTTGGCATTGAGGACCTCCATCCATTGTTGAGACAGCAGAAGCAGCATGTCCAGAGTAGAGTGACCTGGTCTGAAACCAAATTGATGATCAGAGATCAAGCCATTGGAGAAGAGGAAAGATTTCATATCAGAAGCAATGATGGATTCCATGACTTTGCTGATAATTGGGAGAAGGCTGATTGGTCTGTAGTTGCTAGGATCTGTTTTTGCACCTTTTTTGTGCAAAGCGGTGATGTTGGCTGATTTCCAAGCAGATGGCAGTTGACCTTGAGCAAAAGAGAGGGTGAAGAGAACAGAGAGAGGGTGAGATAGAGCAGCAGAGCAGGATTTTAGGACCCGTGGGCTGATGCCGTCGGGTCCAGTTGCAGAATCAGAGTCGAGGGTTGACAGAAACTTTTCCACCTTGTCAGGAGGAAAGGACACGGAGTCCAGGAGCAGCAGGGTACGACTGGGTATGGTGGGTACAGAGAGGGATGGGTTTGGGACACAAGATTTAGAGGCAAACACAGAGTTGAGGCATTCAGCTTTTTCACGTGCGGAGTCAGCTGTGTAGCCGTTTGAGGTAAGGGAGGGGATGGAGGGGGAACAAACACCAGAAACGGATTTGACCAGATGCCACCAGGATTTGGAAGAGGGAGACAGATAAGAGAGTTCGGTCTTGAGAACGGAGAGATATTGTTTCCTGGCTCTCCTGAGGGTGGACACACACTTGTTTCGGGCTTTGTGAAAGGAAATGAGATTTCCTTCCGTTGGATTTGCTTTCCAGGAGACGAAGGCAAGTTGTTTCTGGGCAACAGCCTCACCACAAGATTCCGTGTACCATGGACGGGAGGAAGGGTATGACAACTGAAGACGAGATGGGATAAATCTGTGCATGAGAGAGAGCAATTTACTTTGGAATAATTCCCAGGATGAGTTGATGTCAGAGGTGGTAGAGATGGGAGACCAGTCCAGATGATTGATGGCTGCTTGAAGACCGTGCCAGTTGGCCTGAGTGAAATGCCAGACTCGTCGACGCTGAGCAGGCTCCCTGAGGATGGTCAGAGAGATGTCCACTTTAACAAGGACATGATCAGATGTTCCGATCGGAGCAGAAGAAGAGCAGCAGACATTTTCAGGGAAGTTAGTCATAACCAAGTCCAGAAGAGAAGATGTTCCGTTGTCTGAGATCCGGGTCGGGAAATTGACAGATTGTGTCAGTCCCAGTGAGTCGCAGAAGTCCTTTGCTGAGGAGCCATGGCTGGTGAGAGAGGTACCCACACCCAGCCAACTGGCATGATGACAGTTGAAATCACCACATATGAGGAAGAGAGAGTTGGGATGAGTAGATAGAAGTTGGTCCATATCATCAGACAGCGAGATGTAGATGGAGTCATCACTGTTTGGTGGACGGTACAACACACATATGAACAAGAGGTGGGAGCGAAGGGGAAGCCGTAGCCAGAGGTATTCCTGGGGGTGAGGTGGAGAGAGTGCAGTGCAGGGCGAGTGAGGAAGAGAGTTTTTGATAAAGATAGCAACCCCGCCTCCAGGACGAGGCTCAGGTCTATCATACCGGAGGAGGGAGTAGCCCGGGAGAGATACTATGGAATCAGAGACATCATAAAGGAGGAAAGTTTCTGTTAAGCAGATCACGTCTGGTTTGACAGAAGCAACCTGTATGGGGAGATCGGTTAAGTTTGAACGAAGGCCCCGGATGTTTGAGGTCCATACCGTTAATGAAGAGGAAGGGGGAGCATCAGATACAGAACAGGGGGGAGGAGGGGTAGGGCAAGATGTGGAAGAGGTGGAAGAGGTAGGGAGAGCTGTTGAAGGTGTGTCAGAGATTTCAGAATACCTCGGAGAAAGGGAAGGATGGGGCGGACAAAAGGTTTGATGGTGATTGGGTGAGCCACAATGAGGTGTTATTTGAGGAGGGGGAAGAGCGAGGCAGAAGGTTGGGGGAGATGGAGGTGAGAGTTTGAAGGGGGAAGAAGCGGGGAGGACGCTTTGAGGAGGGGGAGTGAGCGGGGGGAAATTGAGAAGCAATGAGGGTGGGGAGATTTGAAGGGGAGGGGTGAGGGGGGAGTTTGGGAGGGAAGGGACAAGGGGAGGGATTTGAAAGGGATGGGATATGGGGGAGATTTGGAGGGGAGGGGTGAGGCAGGATTAATAATTAATCGCTAATAATTAAATAACTCCTCAATTTATTGATTAATCAAAAAAAAAAAAATACCGTTTTTGACAAGGGACTTGCTCACTATTGTGCCGAAATTTCAGCTTCCTAGCTCAAAGGATGGCTGAGATATCGTCCGGACAAACAAACAAGAAAACAAACAAGTACAGATACATTCAAAGTACACCGCCCCATGCCAAATAATTAAATATGCTGCAGCGCGGCATTGCCGGGGCGCCTCCGGCGCCCGGCAATACCGCAGTGCAGCTCATTGAGGCTGCATTGGGAGGGAGAGGTGTACACTAATTGATTGATTAATTGTATAATTAAAATCAATAAAAGATTATCACAAAATATTTTCATAATCAATTGGCTAATCGCATAACTAAACCAGTAGTGCTTCATCCGAAGATGTATCTTTTAGAAATTTAATTAAATAAGTCATTTATAAAAAAATTAATAATTAATTGATTACTCAATAAATAATTAATCGATTAATCAATAAATACTTAATAGATGAAATGATTAATCAATAAATCAAAAATATCCTTGATAGCCACATCACTTGGTCACTCATGTCCAAATATTAGCTTCCCAGCTCAAAAGGTGCCTGAGATATTAGCCAAATGAGAAAGAAAATAAATAAATGATTAATAATGAAAATAAATAAATAATAATCATAAAAAAATTAAATTATTAATCAATTTGGTCAGAGAACACATAAACTACCACTATTTCATCAGAATCTGTAACTTAAAAAAAAAAAATTTTTTTGTCATTAATCGAATAATTAAATAATTAATCGATTAATTGATTAATTAATAAATCAAAAATATCCTTTGCAGCCAAATCACCTGGTCATTGGCATGTCCAAATATCAGCTTCCTAACTGAAAAGGTGCCTGAGTTAATAATGGTCAGAAGAGAAATGAAATTTAATTAATTAAATAAGTACTTAATTAAACGCTAATAATTAAATAACTCCTCAATTAATTGATTATTCAAAAAACAAAAAATACCGTATTTGACAAAGGACTTGCTCACTACTGTGCCGAAATTTCAGCTTCCTAGCTCAAAGGATGGCTGAGATATCGTCCGGACAACCAAGAAAGAAAACAAACAAGTACACATACATTCAAAGTACACCGCCCCATGCCAAATAATTAAATATGCTGCAGCGCGGCATTGCCGGGGCGCCTCCGGCGCCCGGCAATACCGCAGTGCAGCTCATTGAGGCTGCATTGGGAGGGAGAGGTGTACACTAATTGATTGATTAATTGTATAATTAAAATCAATAAAAGATTATCACAAAATATTTTCATAATCAATTGGCTAATCGCATAACTAAACCACTAGTGCTTCATCCGAAGATGTATCTTTTAGAAATTTAATTAAATAAGTCATTTATAAAAAATTAAATAATTAATTGATTACTCAATAAATAATTAATCGATTAATCAATAAATACTTAATAGATGAAATGATTAATCAATAAATCAAAAATATCCTTGATAGCCACATCACTTGGTCACTCATGTCCAAATATTAGCTTCCCAGCTCAAAAGGTGCCTGAGATATTGGCCAAATGAGAAAGAAAATAAATAAATGATTAATAATGAAAATAAATAAATAATAATCATAAAAAAATTAAATTATTAATCAATTTGGTCAGAGAACACATAAACTACCACTATTTCATCAGAATCTGTAACTTAAAAAAAAAAAATTTTTTTGTCATTAATCGAATAATTAAATAATTAATCGATTAATTGATTAATTAATAAATCAAAAATATCCTTTGCAGCCAAATCACCTGGTCATTGGCATGTCCAAATATCAGCTTCCTAACTCAAAAGGTGCCTGAGTTAATAATGGTCAGAAGATAAATGAAATTTAATTAATTAAATAAGTACTTAATTAAACGCTAATAATTAAATAACTCCTCAATTAATTGATTATTCAAAAAACAAAAAATACCGTATTTGACAAAGGACTTGCTCACTACTGTGCCGAAATTTCAGCTTCCTAGCTCAAAGGATGGCTGAGATATCGTCCGGACAACCAAGAAAACAAACAAGAAACCAGAGTGAAAACTGAGTACTCTCTTTCAGCGTGCGTCACTGCCGAGCCCCCTTCGGTGCCCGGCAATGACGATTTGCAATGCCTGGAGGTGGCATAGGAAAGGAGCGGTGTACAACAAACAAACAAGAAACCAGAGTGAAAACTGAGTACTCTCTTTCAGCGTGCGTCACTGCCGAGCCCCCTTTGGTGCCCGGCAATGACGATTTGCAATGCCTGGAGATGGCATAGGAAAGGAGCGGTGTACAACAAGTACACATACATTCAAAGTACACCGC
This sequence comes from Myxine glutinosa, assembly GCF_964187855.1. Lineage (NCBI taxonomy): Eukaryota > Metazoa > Chordata > Myxini > Myxiniformes > Myxinidae > Myxine > Myxine glutinosa. The sequence continues at coordinate 114,143,076 of NC_136271.1, forward strand.
CCCATGCCAAATAATTAAATATGCTGCAGCGCGGCATTGCCGGGGCGCCTCCGGCGCCCGGCAATACCGCAGTGCAGCTCATTAAGGCTGCATTGGGAGGGAGAGGTGTACACTAATTGATTGATTAATTGTATAATTAAAATCAATAAAAGATTATCACAAAATATTTTCATAATCAATTGGCTAATCGCATAACTAAACCACTAGTGCTTCATCCGAAGATGTATCTTTTAGAAATTTAATTAAATAAGTCATTTATAAAAAATTAAATAATTAATTGATTACTCAATAAATAATTAATCGATTAATCAATAAATAATTAATAGATGAAATGATTAATCAATAAATCAAAAATATCCTTGATAGCCACATCACTTGGTCACTTATGTCCAAATATTAGCTTCCCAGCTCAAAAGGTGCCTGAGATATTGGCCAAATGAGAAAGAAAATAAATAAATGATTAATAATGAAAATAAATAAATAATAATCATAAAAAAATTAAATTGGTAATCAATTTGGTCAGAGAACACATAAACTACCACTATTTCATCAGAATCTGTAACTTAAAAAAAAATTTTTTTTTTGGTCATTAATCGAATAATTAAATAATTAATCGATTAATTGATTAATTAATAAATCAAAAATATCCTTTGCAGCCAAATCACCTGGTCATTGGCATGTCCAAATATCAGCTTCCTAACTCAAAAGGTGCCTGAGTTAATAATGGTCAGAAGAGAAATGAAATTTAATTAATTAAATAAGTACTTAATTAAACGCTAATAATTAAATAACTCCTCAATTAATTGATTATTCAAAAAACAAAAAATACCGTATTTGACAAAGGACTTGCTCACTATTGTGCCGAAATTTCAGCTTCCTAGCTCAAAGGATGGCTGAGATATCGTCCGGACAACCAAGGAAACAAGAAAACAAACAAGAAACCAGAGTGAAAACTGAGTACTCTCTTTCAGCGTGCGTCACTGCCAAGCCCCCTTCGGTGCCCGGCAATGACGATTTGCAATGCCTGGAGGTGGCATAGGAAAGGAGCGGTGTACAACAAGAAAGAAAGCAAGAAAACAAACAACCAGAGTGAAAACTGAGTACTCTCTTTCAGCGCGCGTCACTGCCGAGCCCCCTTTGGTGCCCGGCAATGACGATTTGCAATGCCTGGAGATGGCATAGGAAAGGAGCGGTGTACAACAAGAAACCAGAGTGAAAACTGAGTACTCTCTTTCAGCGTGCGTCACTGCCGAGCCCCCTTTGGTGCCCGGCAATGACGATTTGCAATGCCTGGAGATGGCATAGGAAAGGAGCGGTGTACAATAAGTCAGTAGACTACGCTGGTTCATGAGCGAGCGGTATTCAATGACAAAGGACGGACTATAACCGAAACAGGCCCGGACTGGGGGGTGGGGGGCCCACGTGGCAGGTGTCGGCCCCCGACATGTGGTGTACATGCCTATTTACAAAGGGCCCCAATGCGCTGCGTGCGCAGGCCTTTAAGAGCCAGCTGTACGTAATTGTGTGTGGTGCTGGCCTGGAAATGTCAAAACGAAGGTAACTGACCTTGAAATGAGATAGAAAATAATGTATAATCAGTTATGAGGTTAGTTTGCTACACAATACCGAAAATTCGGTTCGATTCCGACAACTTTGAAAATTTGACCTTTGTGACCTTTAAAGGTCAAAGGTCGAAGATTCTGAAATTTGTTGGAAAACTTGTATTTCATGATGTATGTGATAATATAAGATCATGTACGACATTTCACCCTATCAGGAAGCGAACAATGTCATAAAACCATCAAAAATTGACTTTCTAAATTTTGTGACCTTGACCTTGGGGCGAAAATGAAAAATCGAGCTCGGTGGGGCTAGACACATGACATTGGCCTAACCAAACATCGAAACCCCTGTCAGATTGCACCAAACCCCTCGGAGAATATGTAGCTTGAACTCGATTACCCCCTAAAAAGACATCTTTTTTGGGCGTGGCTCCGCCCACAATGGGCGCAATACGCCCACTCTAGGCAGGACACAACTAGCTCATGATATCAACCTCCCACCCAAGTTTCATCAAGATCGGATGATATCATCGGGTAGTTATGCTGCGGACAGACAGACAGACACACAGACACACACACAGACAGACGCACACACATGACGATGGACGAATATAGTGGTCACTCTGTTTGATAACTTGTGAACCAATAATAATAAGAGGGTGAGAAATATTAGCAACAATAATAAAAAATACGAGCGTGATTCGGCGTGCTCCGCGCGCCTCACCACATGTCGTTTCAGAGGGATAGGCATCTTTGACCATTTCGGTGTCTTTTGGGTCTTCATGGTCTTTTGGGGTCTTCGGGGTCTTTTGGATCTTCGGGGTCTTTTGGATCTTCGGGGTCTTTTGGGTTTTAAGGGACTTTTGGTTCCTCTGTGTCTTTAAAGGTTTTTGGGGTCTTCAGGGTGTTTTGGGTCTTCAGGACGTTTTGGGGGACTTCAAAGGTCGTCAAAGGTGTGAGGGGTCTCAGCAGTCTAAACGTAATTAAGAGGGTGGTAATTTTTTTTGAAGAAGAAGAAGACGTTTTGGTCGCATATAAACATACAAACAAACAAACAGACAGACAAATCTCATTATAGTAGAGCAAACGTATCTGGTTAGGTATGTCGCTATGTATGTTTATATGCGACGAAAACGTCTTCTTCTTCTTCAAATTAAATTACCACCCTCTTAATTGCGTTAAGACTGTTGAGACCTCTCAGACCTTTGACGACCCTTTAATTTCCCCCAAGACACTTCAGACCACCAAGACCCCAGAAGACCCAAAATACCCTGAAGACCCCCAAAGACCCAAAACACCCCAAAGACCCAAAATACCCTTCAAGGCCCTGAGGCTCAAAAAGACCCTGAATACCTGAAGACCCAAAACACCCCGAAGACCCAAAACACCCCAAAGACCCAAAACACCCCTAAGACCCAAAACACCCCGAAGACCCAAAACACCCCGAAGACCCAAAACACCCCGAAGAGCCAAAACACCCCAAAGAACCAAAACACCCCGAAGAACCAAAACACCCCGAGGACCCAAAAAACACCCCGAGGACCCAAAACACCCCGAAGACCCAAAACACCCCGAAGACCCAAAACACCCCGAAGACCCAAAACACCCCGAAGACCCAAAACACCCCGAAGACCATAAACACACCGAAGACCATAAACACACCGAAGACCATAAACACCCCGAAGACCATAAACACCCAGAAGACCCAAAACACCCAGAAGACCCAAAACACCCCGAAGACCCAAAACACCCCAGAGACCCAAAACACCCCGGAGACCCAAAACACCCCAGAGACCCAAAACACCCCGAAGACCCAAAACACCCCGAAGACCCAAAACACCCTGAAGACCCAAAACACCCCGAAGAACCAAAACATCCCGAAGAATCAAAACACCCCGAAGAATCAAAACACCCCGAAGAACCAAAACACCCCGAAGACCCAAAACACCCCGAAGAACCAAAACACCCCAAAGACCCATAAGACCCTGAAAGACCAAGAAAACCCAAAAGCCCCCGAAGACACCGAAGTCCCTTAAGAACGAAAAGTCTCTGAAGACACCAAAGACCCAAAAGACCCTGAAGACCCAAAACATCTCAAAGGCCCAAAATACCCTTAAGGGCCCAGAGGATCCAAAAGACCCTGAAGACCCAAAACACCATGAAGACCCAAAAGACACCGAAATGGTCAAAGATGCCTACCCCTCTGAAACGCCGTGTGGTGAGGCACGCAGAGCGTGCCGAGTCACGCTTGTAGGTATACATAACCATATACGTTTGCTCCATTATAATAAGATTCTTAACAATTAAGATTCTTAAGAATTAAGAATTAAGAATCAATTAATAATCAAGAATCAATTAATCAATTAAGAAAACAATTACGATTCTTAAGATTCTTAGATTCTTAATTTCTTATTAAGAAATAATAACAATAACAATAAGTTGAATTATAAGTAAGCCGACATATTAAGGATAACGGGCAAGAGTGTACAGTACAGAATAGGCAGACAGGTGTGCTTATGCTCAGGGAGAGCCGAGCCGAGCCGAGCATGGCGGGTCCAGGTGGAATGAATCATCATTGGGTGGCGTCACGCTCTCACCGGAAGTAAAGTAGGAAACCATTTCGTGTGCACGGTGCGGATGTCGGTTGAACTGCGGTAGGGCGGCGATGGATGCAAACTTTATGATTGGTTTTAAACATGTTTTTGTGTGCATTCAGTGCGAAGTCATCTTGTGCCTTGGTGCGTGTAAATACTGCTGAGAAGGCACGAGTCCCGCACGGGTCGGTTCATGGAGTACATGCAGTGGTGAAATGCTGACTGTAGGCCAACCGTGTCCTGGGTGTGCTCGGGTACCAATCGGCTAGCTAGCGCTCGCCAAGCCAGCTGTTCCTTATCGAGTGTTTCGAAGGGAATGTTTAAGCTAATTGGTGAGCGCTCTACAACTCGGTAATGGACACCCACCTCCAGGTACCCGGAGCGACCTTGTGGCTCTGGTCACGGCACGAGTTGTAAAAGGAAACGCCTCAAAAGCGGTGCAGTTTACAACTGGTACCAGGGAGGTGGGTGGAAGAATATTACTATTAATTATTAGTATTAGTATTAATTAATAAATGCTTTGTTACAATGTTGTCATTGTTTTTGGGATGGTGTGTGTGTGTGTGTGTGTGTGTGTGTGTGTGTGTGTGTGTGTGTGTGTGTGTGTGTGTGTGTGTGTGTGTGTGTGTGTGTCTGGTGTGTGTGTGTGTCTGGTGTGTGTGTGTGTGTGTCTGGTGTGTGTGTGTGTGTCTGGTGTGTGTGTGTGTGTGTCTGGTGTGTGTGTGTGTGTGTCTGGTGTGTGTGTGTGTGTGTCTGGTGTGTGTGTGTGTGTGTCTGGTGTGTGTGTGTGTGTGTCTGGTGTGTGTGTGTGTGTGTGTGTGTGTCTGGTGTGTGTGTGTGTGTGTGTCTGGTGTGTGTGTGTGTGTGTGTGTCTGGTGTGTGTGTGTGTGTGTCTGGTGTGTGTGTGTGTGTGTGTGTGTCTGGTGTGTGTGTGTGTGTGTGTCTGGGGTGTGTGTGTGTGTCTGGTGTGTGTGTGTGTGTCTGGTGTGTGTGTGTGTCTGGTGTGTGTGTGTGTCTGGTGTGTGTGTGTGTGTGTCTGGTGTGTGTGTGTGTCTGGTGTGTGTGTGTGTCTGGTGTGTGTGTGTGTCTGGTGTGTGTGTGTGTCTGGTGTGTGTGTGTGTCTGGTGTGTGTGTGTGTCTGGTGTGTGTGTGTGTGTGTGTCTGGTGTGTGTGTCTGGTGTGTGTGTGTGTCTGGTGTGTGTGTGTGTCTGGTGTGTGTGTGTGTCTGGTGTGTGTGTGTGTCTGGTGTGTGTGTGTGTCTGGTGTGTGTGTGTGTCTGGTGTGTGTGGTGTGTGTGTGTCTGGTGTGTGTGTGTCTGTGGTGTGTGTGTGTCTGTGGTGTGTGTGTGTCTGTGGTGTGTGTGTGTGTGTGTGTGTGTGTCTGTGGTGTGTGTGTGTGTGTGTGTGTGTGTCTGTGGTGTGTGTGTGTGTGTGTGTGTGTCTGTGGTGTGTGTGTGTGTGTGTGTGTGTGTGTCTGTGGTGTGTGTGTGTGTGTGTGTGTGTGTGTGTCTGTGGTGTGTGTGTGTCTGTGGTGTGTGTGTGTGTGTCTGGTGTGTGTGTGTGTGTGTGTCTGGTGTGTGTGTGTGTGTGTGTCTGGTGTGTGTGTGTGTGTGTCTGGTGTGTGTGTGTGTGTGTGTGTGTGTCTGGTGTGTGTGTGTGTGTGTCTGGTGTGTGTGTGTGTGTGTCTGGTGTGTGTGTGTGTGTGTCTGGTGTGTGTGTGTGTGTGTGTGTCTGTGGTGTGTGTGTGTCTGGTGTGTGTGTGTCTGGTGTGTGTGTGTCTGTGGTGTGTGTGTCTGTGGTGTGTGTGTGTCTGTGGTGTGTGTGTGTCTGTGGTGTGTGTCTGTGGTGTGTGTGTGTCTGTGGTGTGTGTGTGTCTGTGGTGTGTGTGTGTCTGTGGTGTGTGTGTGTCTGTGGTGTGTGTGTGTGTCTGTGTGTGTGTGTGTGTGTCTGTGGTGTGTGTGTGTGTGTCTGTGGTGTGTGTGTGTGTGTCTGTGGTGTGTGTGTGTGTGTCTGTGGTGTGTGTGTGTGTGTCTGTGGTGTGTGTGTCTGTCTGTGGTGTGTGTGTCTGTCTGTGGTCTGTGGTCTGTGGTGTGTGTGTGTGTGTCTGTGGTGTGTGTGTGTGTCTGTTTGTGGTGTGTGTCTGTGGTGTGTGTGTGTGTGTGTGTGTGTGTGTGTGTGTGTGTGTGTGTGTGTGTGTGTGTGTGTGTGTGTGTGTGTGTGTGTGTGTGTGTGTGTGTGTCTGTGGTGTGTGCGCTCATTCAATCGTTCGTTCGTGCTCTTTTATAGGCTAAACATTTGAGTTTTATCAAATTTTCAACAAAGCTTTATTATGGAGAAGACAAATTATTTTGTCAGCGTCACATAAAATTGGCAATTTTCGATCGATTGACCTGAAATTTTAACAATTTGCATATTGGGTCGCTGAATTGGTTCACCAATCAAAAGTGAGAAGCCGAATGTTAAATCACTTTTTATTTTATTTTAAATATATTCAAAGGTCAAGGTTGCATAAAATCATCAATTTCTGTCTGTTTGACTTGAAATTTGAGCAGAGTTTGTATATTTAGTCACTGAAGCATATTGCTTTTGAGGTAAATCATTAAAGATCGCATAAGATTGTCTATATATATATATATATATATATATTGGCTGTCTTCGTCGTGTTTTGCTGTACTGAATACAAAGCGAATGGGCTTTGCAATTTTAGATGCTTTCTAATTCCCCTCACCAGAGGAGAGGGTATTGCATTTGAGTCTGTTTGTCTGTTTGCCTGTTTTGTTTGTTTGTCCGCACAGAATAAATATGATTTTTCTCTGCAACCGTCAGTCCGATTGACAGGAAATTTTCACTAATGGTGCAACTCCACCTGTATAATTTTAAAAAATGATTATTATGACGTCATAGATCACGTGGTTCTGCCGCCATATTGGAAAAACCGAAAAACTTTGCACCTCTATCTCAAAGTGCTGAATGGAAAAAATTGAGACATGGCTCATTGTAAAGAACTCCATGGGGAATAAAATATGTTAATGATTGTCATAGGTGCCTGCATTATGACGTCACAATTCGACAAGTACAAAACTTCATCCGATCAAGATGAAATTTATTGAGCATAATCAAGGAATAAATTAGTTTGGAAAACAATAATGTCATCGATCACGTGGTTCGGCCGCCGTATTAGTTTTAACACAAAAGCCTTAAAAAACACTGAAAATACATCCTGGCAAGGGTTTGCAATCTCTGATTGCTCTTGTTACCCTCACCAGAGGAGAGGGTATTGCATTTGAGTCCGTTTCTGTCCGCACAGTATAAATATGATTTTTCTTTGCAACCGTTGGTCCGATTGACAGGAAATTTTCAGCAAACGTGCAACTCCACCTGTATAATTTTTAAATGATAATCATGACGTCATAGATCACGTGGTTCTGCCGCCATATTGGAAAAACCGAAAAACTTTGCACCTCCATCTCAAAGTGCTGAATGGGAAAAATTTAGACATGGCTCATTGTAAAGAACTCTCCATGGGGAATAAAATATGTTAATAATTATGTCACAATTTGACAAGTACAAAACTTCATCCGATCAAGATGAAATTTCTTGAGCATAATCAAGGAATAAATTAGTTTCGAAAACAAATAATGTCATCGGTCACGTGGTTGGGCCGCCATATTAGTTTTAACGCAAAAGCCTTAAAAACCACTGAAAATACATCCTGGCGAGGATTTGCAATCTCTGATTGCTCTTGTTACCCTCACCAGAGGAGAGGGTATTGCATTTGAGTCCGTTTGTCTGTCCGCACAGAATAGATATGATTTTTCTTTGTAACCAACAACAAAAACAACATGCATTTTAAAGGCCATTTTCCCTGCTAGAGCGGGGGTTAGCCTTGCGGTCCCCATGACAATCTTCTCCATTTTGCCCTATTTTCTGCATCTCTCCTTGTTAACCCCCTTGCCCGCATTTCTTCTTCCACCATCTTTAGCCAAGTCTTTCTCGGTCTTCCCCGTCTTCTACTTCCTTCTACATTCATTTCCATCACTCTTCTCAACCAGTCACTTTCATCCTTCCTCAACACATGACCAAACCATCTCAACCTCTTCCTCTTCACAGCATCAATCACAGGCTCTATTCCCATCATCTTTCGCAATTCATCATTTGTCTTCCTTTCTCTCAACGATACTCCGCACATCCATCAAACCATTCGCATTTCCACCCTTTCCAGCCTTCGTTGCTGCTCTACGTTCATTACCCATGTCTCGCTCCCATAAATCATAACACTTCTCACACATGCAGCATACACCTTTCCCTTCAGCTTCAACGACACTCCCCTCCTCATCAGCACGCCACTCAGTTCCCGAAACTTCTTCCATGCACATCTCACTCTAGCAACCGTTGCCGAGTGTGATCCACCTTCTCCATTCAGCATGTCTCCGAGGTAGCAAAATGTTTTCACACCTTCCAGCTTCACGCCGTCTCCAAGATCCAACTCAACATTTCCTCCATCTGCAGCTCCCTCTGTGCACAACTTACATTTGAATGCAGCTGCTACACTGGTTAATGACCCTCTCAGACCACTACATTTTTGATGAACCCACTCAGCGCACATTGTACATTGAATGGAGTTCACTCCGACACCCTTCCTGCACACAGCACAGGGCCACTTCCCAGTTCTTTCCACCTCACCACCTGCTTTACCACTTGCCATCACCTTTGTCTTTCCGATATTCACCTTCAGACCTTTTGTCTCCATACATTCCTTCCACTTGTTCATCTTTTCCTTCAGTCCATCCATACTTTCCGCAATCAACACCAGATCATCTGCATACAACAACTCCCACGGTAAACCCTCCTTTACGTTCTGAGCCAGCACCTCCATCACAGCTACAAATAATAGTGGACTTAGTACCGACCCCTGATGCACTCCCACCTTCACCTCAAACTCACCACTGTTCCCGTCCTTTGTCCTTACAGCTGTGCGTGCTCTTTTGTACATTGCCATCACTACTCTGATCAACCATTCCTCCACTCCTAACTTCCTCAATGCCTATGTCAATACTTTGCGTGGAACCCTATCGAATGCTTTCTCCAGATCAACAAACCCAAGAAACAACTTCTTCCTCTTCTCCATGTACTTCTCCTGCAACTGCCTCACAATGAAAAGCACGTCTGTCGTTCCTCTTCCTGGCATTAATCCAAACTGCATTTCGTCGATCTTTACTTTCTTCCTTATCCTCCTCTCCAACACCCTTTCCAACACCCTTTCCAATACCTTCATTCCATGCTCCAATAACTTTATCGCTCGGTACGAACCACACTCCAGAGGGTCACCTTTCCCCTTGTATATAGGGACGAGGGTACTCGGTTCCCAATCCACTGGAATGCGGCCTTCTTTCACCACCAGATTACAGATCTCTGTCATTCTCTTCACACCCTAACTTCCTGCTGCCTTCAACATATCTCCCACTCCCGTCAGCCCTCCCGCTTTTCTACTCTTCATTGCTTTTATCGCTTCCTCAACTTCCTTCTCAGTTATCTTCTCTGCCGGTCCTAAAACTGGGTTACTCTCTATGTTGGCATCCCATTCATTCTCTGTATTCAACAGCATTTCCATATATTTTTTCCATCTTCCTTTAATTCCATCTGGGTCCACAACGGTGTCCCACTTCATCCTTCAAGCAACTCACCCCATCACATCACACCTCTCTTTCGCTATCTGCTTTGCAATCCTGAATACTGCTCTCTGACCCTCTTCCGAATCCAAGCGTTCTCCGAACGTTTTCCTGCATGCCTACTGTGCCTTTGCTCCCTCTTTCTTTGCAGCCTTCTTGGCTGCCTCATAACTTTCATGCTCTGCAGTTTCTGCTCCCGTACCCTTCGCCTTCTGCCACTCCTTGAACTTCTTCCTCTTGTCAATCCTCTTTCCAACTTCATCATCCCACCACCATGTTTCCGAGTGCCTCGGTGGTCCTTCTGTCCATCCACATACCTCACCAACGGCTCCCAACAGACTAGCTTTCATTGACATCCAACCACTTTCAAGCTCAACCACATCATCCTCTGCCCTACTCAGCCTCTCTTTTAATGCCTCCCTGATAATGATTTTTCTTTGTAACCGTTGGTCCGATTGACAGGAAATTTTCATCAAAGGTGCAACTCCACCTGTATAATTTTTTAAATGATAATTATGACGTCATAGATCACGTGGTTCTGTCGCCATATTGGAAAAACCGAAAAACTTTGCACCTCTATCTCAAAGCGCTGAATGCAAAAAATTGAGACATGGCTCATTGTAAAGAACTCTCCAGTCTCCATGGGGAATACAATATGTTAATGATTGTCATTGGTGCCTGCATTATGACGTCACAATTCAACAAGTACAAAACTTCATCCGTTCAAGATGAAATCTCTTGAGCGTCATGTAGGCATAAATTGGTGGAGAAAAAAAAAAAATGATTACGTCATCGGTCACGTAATGCGGCCGCCATATTTTGTTTTAACACAAAAGCCTTAAAAACCACTGAAAATACATAATGGCGAGGGTTTGCAATCTTTGATTGCCCTTTTTCTTTATTTTGTAATTGGAATGCCATGCCGTGGAAGGACCTATGAAGCTGCTCTATACACCTTAACATGATGCACGTTTAAAACATGGGAATTCTTCGGTATTCTTTGTAGTTAGCGTAATCAACTCGGGAGATCATGACGATGATTTTGGTGTCGCACACTCCACATCAGAAATTCTCATTTCTCATCCCAAATTGGATGTCTCCATTAAATTGACATGAAAATACAAATAGAAGGGTGGTTGTGTGCCCTGAGTATAAAGGATTATATTTTCAGACGTAAAGCAAGGACTCACCACATATGGTTTTTTTGCAGGGTACAATGGCAATGTACAGTACTGATAGTGGGGGTCAAAGGTGAATGCTGCAAGCAAGGGAATAATCAAGGACAGAAGGAGAGGAAATTGTTACATGCAATAAGAGGGTTTCATGGGTTGGAGAAGAGGTGTGGTGGTGATTCTGCTGCTGTCTGCCTGTTCGTGGGATGGGGTACTTTATGGACTGGAGTCCTCTGAAAAAAAGGAAGTGTTTACCTGAGCATCAGAGACGTCCTCTGCATATGTGTAACAAGACTGGTTCGACCGCCCAAGACTGCCTTGAAGCATTGCAACTTCCAATGGGAGAGGGAGAGTTCCGTTTGATACCGATGCATTAACCGTAAGAGTGGAGAAAGCAAAGGATGAAGGCCTGCCTGTGCCCAGTCAGTGTGTTTGACGGGTATAACAGGATGCCAGACTTTTGAGGTGTCCAGGGGATCAGCCCTGACATTATTTGATATTTAGTGCCTTTAGTCATGGCTGAGAGGAGGAGGAGGAGCAGCAGCATGTCCAGTGTTGTGAGTGACAGGAAGGAAGCCAAACGTATTGCCAGAGATCAGTTTGAAAGGTGGAACAATTTTACATTGGCAGCTATAATTAATTCCGAGACTTCTGCCTGGAATTGGTAGAAGCTTCCTGGTTTGTAGTTTATGAGATCTGTTTTTTCAGCTTAATGGGAATGGTGTTTCAGTGAATATCTAGGCATACTGGAGGATGTAGAACAAGCAAGATTTGTGAACGTGGTTACTGATGCCATCTGGCCATCTGGGTCTGTTGCCGATGCAGGCTGGCTGAACAGAACCTTGTTTACCTTATTGGGTGAGAAGTAAGAAAAGTCCACTCGAAAGTGGGTACAGTGAGTGCGAGATGCGTTGTGCACATGATATTTGGAAGCAAACGGAGTTGAGAAATTCGGCCGAGTTTCAAGCTGAGTCTGCATTAAGTCTGTTTGAGGCAAGGGGTCATATTGATGGGTGGGTGTATATATATCTATATATAATCTCTCAGAGATGGACTTTATAAGATGCCATCAGGACTTCTACCCCATGTGAAGCAAAAAGTGGGGTTAAGCCATTCGGTCACTCTGTCTCTATCCTGTCAACAAACCTGTTTATGATTGAGAAGCAACTCTATTTCAATTGAATGTTATATTTTGAACACAAATCGGAAATCGAACCTGTTCTTTATCAGTACTTTGGCTCAGAATTTGTCCTGACCACGCATGCACAGAGGAGTGAGATATATAATTTTTTACTCTGACTGCCTGAGAGTAAAACAAAATTGAAAACCATTCCAAACAGGAAACCTACTGTTTTTAGCAACGTCGTGGACACAAACAGCAGGCATGAATAACTAATGTAATGTGTTAAATAAGTGGTGTAAAAGATGCTGCATCAACAGCGGTAAACACTCAAAAACAAACTCGACAACCTTTAAAATATTTATTTCATTTAAATCGAATTATATACTTGAATACTGTAGAACACAAATCGTCTGTTGGCAACTGCAAAAACCTTTTGTTTAGCTGTACTTGGAAAAATATTTGGCATTTTACATCATCTCGACCAATCAAATTTTCTGCTCGTAGACCACGCCCATGTCCTTTATTTTCTTAAGACTGTGTGGGGTAAGGTGTACTATTATATCTCTAGTGATGAAAGGGATTGGTTGTAGAATTCAGCCTTGAGATTAGCAAGAAGGTCTGGCGGCCCTTATACTCGATGGTGATCGATTTTGGATTGGGGGGTGGGCGGGGGGGAGCGCTCCCAGGTGGGTTCCCCCAAATCTCAAGAGATAACCGTCAACCCACTTGGGGCTATTTATTGATTTTTGCCTTTGTCATGTGACCATCACATTGTTTTATGTTATCGCTGGGGCAATTGGCTCCATCTTACCATGCATGTAGTACACGAGAAATGGAACCCCCCTCGTCTTTAATATTTTTTGTTTACACAGTCCATGCTCGTGGAAGAGCTAGAACACTAAACAGATCAGGGCACAACAGAACAAAAGGAACAGTAGAGAGTGGGAGGTGGACACCATCAGCAGAGTTGAAGGACAAACAATGGGTGTGGGGAGGACACTGGTGGCCAATATGCACACAGAAGCAAAATCTTAGGAAGGAAAAACTGGAAGTTTGTAAGGAGGTGGGCTTCATTGTTGTGGGGTGGGTAGGGCGAGGGTGAAGTTTAACTGGGGTCGAAAATATCATCGTTTTGAATGGGTGTGGATATGAGATGGTGGTGAGCAGCTGTCTTTAAGACATGGTGGGAAGAGCGAGATTGATGAGAATACAGAAATTGGTTCCATAGGTGTGGGGGTGGCGGGGTTGGGTATGGAAAGGTGTAGGGGTTACAGTAGCAAATGAGTGGAGGTGAGCAGTGATTCTGGATTTTTGGTAGTTTCACCAGAAGGTGGTTGATGGTGACCTGCATGAGGCCTGCAAAAACGTGGCTGGGATGAGAAGGAGTGGGGAGGGCAAAGCACTGACAAGACATGAGTGAGACACGAAGTGGGGAGGGCAAGTACAGGAGGTGCAAGACCAGAAAGTAGGCGATTTAAGACAGAGACCACCTTCCTGTCTGCGATATGAAAGTGATAGGCCCATACACTCAGCTCAGAAAGTGATAGGGAAAGTGACCATACATCCAGCTTCATCACGGGAGATTCCACTAATTTCATCATTCAGATAAAAAGCTATATAAAATACATGTTTGGACAAATTTAAAGTTCTTGTTTTAAGGTCATTTTTTTGGCGTTTTGTGTGTTTAGTCGGATTGATCTCACACGTTCATCATGGTGCAAAGTGATGATGGAGCACTGGAGAAAAAGGCCTCGAGTACTGAGTTTGGACCACAAACTGCACATTTGTCTCCATCCAGCAAGCTGCCCACCAAGAGCTGCGTTCTACACCAACATGATGGTGCTCGTTTAATATCACCAATGTTGGGCCATTATTTGAGTGAGCCACTCCCTGGACATGTGGGGTCGACATCCCATCATTTGTCCCCCAAATCAGATATTCTGGGAACTAGAAATAGACTCCTGGAGCAGCTTACGCAGTCCTCTGCCGTGAGGATCGAGAGAGCTTCACGGCTGTTGTCTTCCGCCTCGTGGAGGCTTCACATGAACGATTCTCCAGAGGAGAAATCGATGACTGCGTATGACATTTTGGCACCCAAAGACAAGAAACGCATTGTGCCAAGGAAGAGGAAGTTTGATGTAGAGCAGCAGCATTTCAAGCACCCTAAAGGCCAGAAAACCATAGAATCTGGATCTTCATCGGACATGACCACCGAGGTATGTCGATTTGGAGGAGCTATTGTTTTTGAATACCTTATCTGGTTGATTGCGCTGTATCTCATTGTTGATTCTTCTAATCATTGTAGAATGAACAGTACAGTATGCAAGTTGTGGATTTAATGGGCTGTACTTCCATTTTGCAATGTAGGTTTCTGGAGTGGTGAGTTCATTAGTTGTTTCGCCATCTTTGGGCAAGATGGTTGTTGTTGTCATGATTTATTATTTTCGACATTTCCCGTCAGATGATGGTGTGGCTATCCGAGGCAGTGGGCGACTTGAGAAGTAAACCTTGGGGCCTGGGCCTTTCGATGGACTCTGGGTTGATTTTGCCTTCGGCACAGCAACTTCCTGTTCAACAAGAAGAAGATCCCAGCTTCGAGATAAAGGTGAACTTTTTAATGCATTGCTCCTCTCCACACGCTCCCATCCCACTTAAGTTTTTCTTATACAAATGCTTAAAATTATGTTTTTGAGATTCAAATCCTTATTGGCAAGGAAGCTTGTAACCAGATGGTATCGAAACTCGTCCTGGTGCTACACTGGTGGGACAATGGATCAATTGCTGTCGTTCCTCCCTGGGGACAAGACTGCCGTCTTGTCTGCTGGCATTCACTTGTGGATGTTCATGATCCATGATACTTTTCCAACCAAAGGGTGTTCTTCTTCCCATGCAAAATTATAAATTGCTGCTTTGGTTGCGGCTTGTTTTGGCAGCACCCTGTGATGGATTAGCAACCTTTCCAGGAGGTTTTGGGAATGTTCATTACCGGTCATATGCAACTTGACGCCCCAGAAGGATATGGCAGCAGCAGCAACAATGACCAGGAATCTAATTGTTTGGATTGGCAACATATGCAGTGCCGTGATCGTCCACCTAAAGATTAAAGCACTGGATTGGACAGCTGCTAAAAATGATCGTTTACCAAACTTGTTTTCTATGCTGGAGGTATGATTTATTTTTTTAGGGGTGGGGTGGAGTCAGGCCAGCTGTTCAGCCAATAGGTGTAAGGCCTTTGATGGTCCACCCATCAATTTACTAATATATAGTCAGTCCATCCAATCAAAGACCACAGTTTGGCTATTTAGATATAGATGTTTGCTGTTTTGAAATACCCAGGGTTTCCCATAATCCAACTTGTTGGTTTAACTGCAATAATAGCATTTTGGTGCTTCTGATTCTTGCTCTTTGCTCATACCCAACAGAAGGTTGCTGATTGCACTTATTTTGGTGGTTCGAAGTTCTTGGCGTCGGAAGCAGAACCTCCTTGACGCCCCCATATCGCGGGCACCACAGCTTGTTTTTTTAATTACAACACATTAATTAGCCCGTCCCGTGCATGGCAGGAGACGGGGTTTTACAATCACTTCTGTGTGTCTGTCTGTCTGTCTGTGTCTCTGTCTGGGCCGTAACTTTTTTTTACCATTTCAGCTATTGCCATTAACATTTTCACCAAAGCTTTATTATGATAATATGGAGAAAGCAAATGAATAATTTTTGTCAAAAAGTCAAAGGTCAGTGTCATGTAAAGTCATCAGTTTTCATCTAATTGACCTGAAATTTAAATTTACCATTTGAGTTTTGTCATCATATATTCAACAAAGCTTGATTATAAGACTATGGAGAAGGCATATTAATAATTTAGTCAAAAGTTCAGCATCACGAATCGTCAATTTTCACCTGATTGACCTGAAATTTAAAGAATTTTCATATTGGTTCACTGAATTAGTTCACTAATCAAAAGGTAGGAGTTAATATATATATTTTTAGATCGAAAGGTCAAACGTCAAGGCTGCATAAAATCATCAATTTTCATTTAGTATTTTATTTAATTTTTAAATTTTTTTGCTATTTGGAAATACCCAGGTTTTCCATTCTGCAACCTTTTTTTTTTTTTTTTTTTTTTTTTTTTTTTTTTTTTTTTTTTTTTTTTTGTGTATACTGAATCGAGGCTCGTGAAAGAGCTGACATTTACTTCATAAACAAATCAACCAGACAAAAAATATATAAAAAGAGGGAGCGGAAGACAAGATGGGGAGAGAAGGGGAAGCACACAAACACTTGAGAGCACACAACATTTGAGAGCAGGGAGATGTGTGGGAGGGAGAGGGCTTGGGGGGAGGAGGCGTGGGAAGGGGGGGTGGGGGGGGGGAGGGAGAAGTATAAAACACCAAGGACTTCCAGGACAGAAGTTGGTATTTCAAAAAAGTGGAATTGGGGTGAAATTAGCGGGGGTAGAAAAGATCAAGGTTTTGGATGGGGGAAGATAAAAGATGGTGGTGAACAGCTGTTTTAGACCTGGAGGGTGGAGTGGGATTGAAGAGAGTGAGGGAGTTTGTTCCAGAGGCGGGAGAAAAGAGGAATGAAGGAGTGAAGGTGAGCAGAGAGTCTTGATTTTGGCAGTTTAACCATAAGAGGGTTGCAGGCAGATCTTGTGCGACCTGTAGGAATATTTGTGGGACAGAGCCCAGAGAGAGCTGGGGGGGGCAAGGCCAGAGAGGAGTCGGTAGAAGACGGAAAGACCACCAACCTGCCTGCGGTGAGTGAGTGAGAGGCCCTTGGAGTTGGCTTCATCGTGGGAGATTCCAATGATTCTGAATGCTTTGGTTTCAACAGCGTGAAGACAGGCTAGGTGTGAGGCAGGAGCACCAGCCCAGAGGGGAGAGCAGTATTCCATTGAGCTGCGGATGAATGCCTTGTATGTGGTGAGCAGCTCAGGTGTGCCAAGGAAGGACTTCGCACGACAGAGGATGCCCAGTCGGCAACTGGCTTTGGAGGCCAGATTTGAAATGTGGTTTTCCCAGGAAAGATCATGGCAGATAGTGAGACCCAAAAGCTTGAGTGACAGAACTTCTTGGAGAGGATTATTCAGAAAGTGGATGGGAGGGTTGTCCAGTCGGTCTTTTCGGAGAGACATCGTAAGAGTGTGAGATTTGTCAGGATTGAAAGACATGTTCCACTTGTTTGCCCAGTCTGTGATTTTCTCCAGGTCTGCAGAGAGTGAGGAGGCTGCAGACTGCCGATCTGAGGGATGAAGAATGGAGCGACAGAGAGTAGAGTCATCAGCAAAGAGATAGAGAGGATTTTCGAGAGTCAGAGAGATCATTGATGAAGAACAGAAAAAGCACAGGGCCCAGAACACTGCCTTGGGGAACTCCAGCCTGAACAGGAAGAGGAGATGAGAGAAACCCAATCAGGGCCACATGTTGACCGATTAGAGAGGAAGTCCGCCAGCCATGCGTGGAGATTTCCATGGATACCAAAAGAGGAGAGTTTGGTGAGCAGAGCGGGGTGCCAGACCGTATCGAAGGCACGTGATATGTCAAGGGAGACGGCTCTAATTTCCTGTTTGGCATTGAGGACCTCCATCCATTGTTGAGAAAGCAGAAGCAGCATGTCCAGAGTAGAGTGACCAGGTCTGAAACCAAATTGATGATCAAAGATCAAGCCATTGGAGAAGAGGAAAGATTTCATATCTGAAGCAATGATGGATTCCATGACTTTGCTGATAATTGGGAGAAGGCTGATGGGTCTGTAGTTGCTGGGATCTGTTTTTGCACCTTTTTTGTGCAAAGCGGTGATGTTGGCAGATTTCCAAGCAGTTGATGACCTTGACCTTGAGCAAAAGACCTTGATGACCTTGATGACATTGAGCAAAAGAGGGTGAAGAGAACAGAGAGAGGGAGTGAAAGAGCGGAAGAACAGGATTTTAGGACCCGTGGGCTGATGCCGTTAGGTCCAGTTGCAGAATCAGAGTCGAGGGTTGACAGAAACTTTTCCACCTTGTCAGGAGGAAAGGACACAGAGTCCAGGAGCAGCTGGGTACGACTGGGTACGGTGGGTACAGAGAGGGATGGGTTTTGGACACAAGATTTAGAGGCAAACACAGAGTTGAGGCATTAAGCTTTTTCACATGCGGAGTCAGCCTTGTGGCCGTTTGCGGTGAGGGAGGGGATGGAGGGGGAACAAACACCAGAAACAGATTTGACCAGACGCCACCAGGATTTGGAAGAGGGAGACAGATAAGAGAGTTCTGTCCTCAGAATGGAGAGATATTGTTTCCTGGCTCTCCTGAGGGTGGACACACACTTGTTTCGGGCTTTGTGGAAGGAAATGAGATTTCTTTCCGTTGGATTTGCTTTCCAGGAGACGAAAGCAAGTTGTTTCTGGGCAATAGCCTCACTACAAGATTCCGTGTACCATGGACGGGAGGATGGGTATGACAACTGAAGACGGGATGGGATAAATCTGTGCATGAGAGAGAGCAATTTACTTTGGAAGAATTCCCAGGATGAGTTGATGTCAGAGGCGGTAGAGATGGGAGACCAGTCCAGATGATTGATGGCTGCTAGAAGACCGTGCCAGTTGGCCTGAGTGAAATGCCAGACTCGTCGACGCTGAGGAGGCTCTCTGAGAATGGTCAGAGAGATGTCCACTTTAACAAGCACATGATCAGATGAGCCGATTGGAGCAGAAGAAGAGCAGCAGACATTTTCAGGGAAGTTAGTCATAACCAAGTCCAGAAGAGAAGATGCTCCGTTGACTGAGATCCGGGTCGGGAAATTGACAGATTGTGTCAGTCCCAGTGAGTCACAGAAGTCCTTTGCTGAAGAGCCATGGCTGGTGAGAGAGGTACCCACACCCAGCCAAATGGCATGGTGACAATTGAAATCGCCACATATGAAGAAGAGAGAGTTGGGATGGGTAGATAGAAGTTGGTCCATATTATCAGACAGCGAGATGTAGATGGAGTCATCACTGTTTGGTGGACGGTACAACACACGTATGAACAAAAGGTGGGAGCGAAGGGGAAGCCGTAGCCAAAGGTATTCCTGCGGGTGAGGTGGAGAGAGGGCAGTGCAGGGCGAGTGAGGAAGAGTTTTTTATAAAGATAGCAATTGTTGCTTTAACGTGTTGCTTTAACTGCAACAATAGCATTTTGGTGCTTCTGCTTCTTGATACCAATGCTTATACCAAACAGTCATACCTCCAGCATTTTGCTGCTCTGTTAGGCCCAATGTATTGTTACATTTGTGGGGGGTAGGCAATAATTACCTTAGTCCAGGTAGAAGTGTATAGATAACCATGCTCTGCATGTCGCGATGAAGAAGAAGAACTCTCCATGCACATAAGTAGGGATCCGGTGGACATATGTCGTGTAAGTATGTGTCCCGATGAGGGGGGTGGGGTTATGTTAATTAGTTCGGGAGTATGAATGAATATGAATGAATAATGAATGATCGTTTTAAGGCCATTTTCCCTGCTGGAGCAGGGGTTAGCCTTGCGGGCCCCATGACAATCATGGTTCCCTGTTTGAGGCAATGTTTTTTTTTATGGCAGGATACCCTTGCTGGCGCAAACCCTTAGTCGCCTCTTACGATGCGCAGGGATACGGTGTACCTATTCTAAACCGGGGTACACACCGGGATAGTAAATGCCATAATTAGTTCGGGAGTATGGGTAATAAATCCCTGTATGTAAATGCCTCTGTTATTTTCCCTCTGTTCCTTATGACAATGCAACACACACACAAAGCCAGGCAACAGCGCATTAAAAAACACTAAATAAAACCTAACTGGAAACAGGACTTTGAGCACCAACACCAACATACCACCGACGTGTGATAACATCAAGCAGGCATGTCCAGGAGGCCACTCCCCGGAGAGCAGTGATTGGTGAGATTTGTCGAGCAACGAAGAGGGACTGGCTGATGTGAGCAGGCATAGGCAGCGTCGGATGATGTCAGAGCCCTGAATACAAAAGAATGTACTCCCCGACATTTTCTCTCTTGCGGTGGGACATTCTCAACGAAAGGCCGAAGTTTACGAGCTCTTGTCTGTGGGGTTTGGTGGTGAACGGTCGTGTTCCGACATCACCATGATCGTGAGGAGGAGCGAACTGCGGACCGATGCCTGCGTTTCCCGCGAGCGAACTGTGCATGGAGGCCTGTGCTGTTCCCTCCAGGGGTGGGGGGTGGGAGGGGGGGCGGGGGTTGACGATTCCCGAGGTGATTCGGGAGATGCTCGGAGCTAAGTACCTAAAAACACACACATTTATTTTCACCAGTTATTTTTCTCCTTTGTGTGGTATATGAGTCTGTATGGGGACGTCCCATTTAGGAATCTTAGTTTTGCCGTGTGTTATTTTGTTACCGGCATTTCTTCAATAAAGCCGGTATTTTTGTACATTTTAAATCATGTCGGCTTGAATTAATCATCGCAGGTCCGAAGAAGTCCAGTGG
Organism: Myxine glutinosa; assembly: GCF_964187855.1. Lineage (NCBI taxonomy): Eukaryota > Metazoa > Chordata > Myxini > Myxiniformes > Myxinidae > Myxine > Myxine glutinosa. The sequence goes on from NC_136271.1 coordinate 114,163,653, forward strand.
GACCTGTGAAGGTAAGCTCTTCGCCCTCCCCCACGCACGTATTTTCTGCTATATTTTTGCTGAACGCCTTGGAGTGTAAAGCTCGATCGGCAATCCATCCGAGACCGGTCTTTATCGGCACGGACGACAGTATATTCAGAACTATTTTTTGAGTATACGGAAGAAGACGAAGACGAAGACGTCTGAATCCGTGATGCAGTCAAATAGTTTTGACAGCATTGTCTGCTTATAAACACCTGGCATGGTTATGAAGAGCATAACCCTGATCTACTATAATGGTGCATGAATCAGAATGGGCAGCAGTGATTTTGGGCACTGGACATTTTTCCATAATGTGACTGGTGTTGGGTAGAACTGGTGAGTTCATAACTGGAATGCTGTACTCATTTTCATCATGGGGGTTTTTTTGTTTTCTTCCTGTGAAATAAAGTAAACTGCTGTGAAAACAATCATTTGGTCTTAAGAATAACTGCTTAACAATGAATTTTATTAATAGAGTAAAGTTTAGATATCGGTGTATAATCATGGTCTTCCTCCTGTTAGTGAGTTGATCGCTATCACCCTCATGTACACCGAGTTCATCCTCTTCCTGATTATGACTAATTGTTTTGTCAGCCCTCTGAGTCTGAGGAATGTTGGTGTTGAAGGCTTTTTTTCACACCATATTTGCTGATTCAAGTGTATGGGTGTGCAAAAAGAGGAGGAGGAGGAAGAAGCAGCAAAATTTTCAGTGTGTGTACTCTGTGGTTTGCTGAGGTCAATCTTTTTTTTTTCCGGGTTTTCCAACATTCCCGTCAGATTTGTTCACGAGCAACAGCAACCCTTAAAACATACCGCTGGTTTTGTTGACATTTTTCAACTTGTGATATTTTATTCAGAAACTATAGCTAAATTATGTAGCGGTTTCTTTCAGATTGGCTATATTGAGGCTTGTTTTTAGGCCTACAGTTTCACTTTGCTTGTTTATTCTTTCTTAGCTGGCATTGGTGAATGCTGTGAGCATGGCGCTCATTGTTGGGCTGACCTGGGAGAAGACTGAAGGCTCTGCTTGTGCTACAATTATAGATCTTGCTACACGGCTTGCTCTGAAAAACCCAGAGTTCATCCTAAAGGTTTGCTGTTATAACTTGGTGTACGGTACAAGTATTTAGTCGACCTTGCACTCTGTGTACAATTGATCTATAAATTAGTCATTTCTAATGCAAATCTTTCTTCAGCCTTGCTATTTTTTATGTAATAATAATAATAATAATAATAGTAATAATCATTTATTGTCATGTATATGCGACACACATGCAATGAAAAGTACTTTGACAGTGTGCTGAAAAAATTACATTGAAAAAGAAATGGATTCATTGTGAATAGCGAGCCTTAAAACAACATTTCGGTGATAAAATGAAATGAGAAAATTAAATGTGGCATTGTTTAAAATATCCAAAACCATGCTTTAGATGTTCACAAAACTTTAGACAGATTCATTGAGTGCGGATTGCAGTTGGGTAAAAGCTGTCGTGCAAGCGATTACAGTTGGTTTTGATGGAACGATAACGGATAACGTTTACCCGAACGAAGAAGTTCGAATATATCATGTGCTGGGTGGAACTCACCCTGGATGATAGCTTTTGCTATTTTTTCTACCCAAATGTAGTGTAGGCTCTTTATAGAAGGCAGATCGCACCCAATAATTTTACAAGCACTTTTTACTGCCCTGTCAAGTTGGGATCGGTCGTCCTTTGTCGAGCTGCCTTACCAAACGGTGAAGGACAGTCTAAGGACACTCTCCATCACTGCGTGATATAACCTGATCGTTCTATATAGAACTATATATCGTTCGATTTAGAATCTATATACTTGATCGTTACCTGGTCGTTCTATATACAGTGCATTCAGAAAGTATATACATTGTTATGTTGCAGCCTTATGCTGAAATCGTTTAAATTCATTTTTTCCCTCATCAATCTACACTCAATACCCCATAATGACAAAGAGAAAACAGGATTTTAGAAAGTTTTGCAAATTTATTAAAAAGAAAAAAACTGAAGTATCACATTTACATAAGTATTCGCTTTGCTGTGACACTTGAAATTTAGCTCAGGTGCCTCCCATTTCTCTTGATCATCTTTGAGATGTTTCTACACCTTGATTGGAGTCCACCTGTGGTAAATTCCATTGATTGGACATAATTTGGAAAGGCACACACCTGTCTATATAAGGTCTCACAGCGGACAATGCATATCAGGGCAAATACCAAGCCATGAGATCGAAGGAACTACCTGCAGAGCTCAGAGACAGGATTGTGTCGAGGCACAGATTTGGGGAAGCCTACAAAAAAATGTCTGCTGCATTGAAGGTTCCCAAGAGCACAGTGGCCTCCATAATTCTTAAATGGAAGAAGTTTGGAACAACCAGGACTCCTCCTAGAGCTGGCCGCCCGGCCAAACTGAGCAATCGGGGGATAAGGGCCTTGGTAAGAGAGGTGACCAATAACCCAATGGTCACTCTGGCTGAGCTCCAGAGATCTTGTTTGGAGATGGGAGAAACTTCCAGAAGGACGACCATCACTGCAACACTCCACCGATCTGGGCTTATGGCAGAGTGACCAGACAGAAGCCTCTCCTCAGTGAAAGACGCATGAAAGCCCACAGAATCTTGTTTCTCACAGTCTGAGTCCTTTAGGTGTTTTTTTTCAAACTCCAAGCAGCCTTTCATGTGTATTGGTGCTGAGGTGTTTTTAATTTTGTGGTGGTGCGGTGTTTTTAATTTCGTGGTGGTGAGTTTTTGAATTTCGTGGTGGTGAGGTGTTTTGAATTACGTGGTGCAGAGGTGTTTTGAATTCCGTGGTGGTGAGGTGTTTTGAATTCCTTGGTGGTGAGGTGTTTTTAATTTCGTGGCGGTGAGGTGTATTCGTCACAAACTTCCAGTCTGCACCGACCGAGGTATGTATGTGCTGAGGTTTCTTAAAAAAAAATTTCAACCTAAACCGCGAATAAAAATGTAATATCACAAACACTACAAATACATTTGTGCAAAATAATTGTATTATGATTGGTGTAAATCATGACAGCACAGCAACTCAGGTACAGTCATTATCCTCAGCTAAAATAAGCCTGTTCCTCTAACGACGCATGATGAGGTGAGCGTAGCGAGCCGAGCCGTGTGTGTGTGTGTGTGTGTGTGTGTGTGTGTGTGTGTGTGTGTGTGTGTGTGTGTGTGTGTGTGTGTGTGTGTGTGTGTGTGTGTGTGTGTGTGTGTGTGTGTGTGTGTGTGTGTGTGTTGTGTGTGTGTGTATATATATATACAGTGAAACCTTGATTTACGAGTGCACCAACTTACGAGTTTTCCGAGATACGAGCCGTCGCTCGGTCGATTTTTTGCTTTGTGATGCGAGCCGAGATCTGAGTTACGAGCGAGCGAGCTTGGATATAAAACACGTAATCGTCGAAAAACATGAGCGAGGTGTGCGTGTTGTCGACTTGGCGAGGCAGTACGATCGTAGTACTTCTACGATATGTACGATTTTGAAGCAGAAGGAGTCGATAAAGGCTATAACGCCAGCCAAGGGCATTATGATTATTTCAAAGTTCCGGACCTCTATCCATGAAGAGATGGAGAAGTTGTTGTTTGTGTGGTTGACGGAGAAGCAGCTCGCAGGAGATACCGTGACCGAGAGCATCATGCGTGAGAAGGCCCGAGACATTTACGGGGATTTGGTGCAGCAGACCGCGGGAACATCAACGGACGAGGCATCGGAAGAGTCATTCAAAGCCAGTCGGGGATGGTTTGATAATTTTAAGAAGAGGACCGGCATTCACTCCGTCGTCAGGCATGGTGAGGCAGCAAGCTCGGATGTGAAGGCAGCTGAAGATTTTATTATAACTTTTGCCGAACTGATAGAAGCCGAAGGATACATCCCCCAGCAAATCTTCAACTGTGACGAGACAGGGCTCTTCTGGAAAAAGATGCCGAGGAGGACGTATATAACGGCAGAGGAGAAGAGCATGCCAGGCCACAACTTGTTCAGAGTGCCGGCGATAGCTCGCCTTCTCTTTGTGGAAGACACGGTGAGATCCTTAACATCCAACAACTAATGGGACGCAAACGGGGCGCCCAGTTTAGCGGTACACACATTGATGAATCACCCTGCCTGTGAAACACCGACATGACAGGTTATAGCTGGGTCGGGATTCAAACCCAGGCTGGACAGTTTAGAGTCAAGTGTGCGTACCTCCAGTCCAGGCCATCCTGCCAACTTGTATGCTGCATACAGGTGAAATATAAAGCGCGAGATATTTTTATATATACTGTATATTTCAAAAACGATTGGTGTGGTTTTTGGTGGGCTGGAACGGATTAATAGCATTTCAATTCATTTTAATGGGGAAATTTAATTTGAGAAACGAGCAAATTGAGTTACGAGCTCGGTCACAGAACGAATTAAACTCGTAAGTCAAGGTTTCACTGTATATATATATAAAGCAGTAAAGTATGTTTGTTTGTTTGTCCTCTTATAACTCGAGAACTACTCATCGCAGAGAAAAACCAAAGGCATATTCGGAATCAGTACGTCTCAGAGCAACTACAGCACACCTTAAATTTTAAAAAACTTCGGGTTTTAAAATTAGCGTATTAGCGCAGAAGCGCTAGCAGAAGAGGCAGGGAATCGAAGGGAGGGAGCGCAGCGCTCCCTCTAGCGCTTCGCAGCGCCAGCGCTTCTGTTAGCGTAATGGTGCACAGGCGGTTCTCACTCTTGCGCATGCGCAAATGCGCTGTTCCGATGCTTCATGTTCCTGCAAAGACTTTGGCGCATGCGCAAATGACGACACATGGGCCACTGTATGTTCGTTTAATACGTACGCGCTTTGATGGGCGGGGTGTATGGCGTTCATGAAATGGTCGAATGCGGAAGTGCTTGAAGCCGTTGCGAGCCACTCGCACGATCTCTTGTCATGGTCCACAAGATTATCACAGAGACGTGCAGCTTTCAGCATTACGGGATATGATCGAGACCTAACATTTGAGACCAGTCCCAGCCTTCTAGGCCCCGTGGTTGGTTCAGACGACCCCGACAAAGGACGTGTTGGATTTTATCGCGAGCCGATTCGAGCGCCGACGTGCCGGCGAACAAAACCAGTCATATATTTTTAACGCGTGGTTCGATTTTTACAAAATAAACTTTTTCTTGAAGGGCTGAACCGTGCGCTCACAACGATACCGAGTTGGACCCTGGGAGAGCCGTTTTGCGCCGACAAAGGTGCCTTGTTTTCCGTGATGACCATGTCGTGCTGCATAGATTACCATAAATTATAATATACTAGGGCATGCCCGTACTATATCTATATCTAAAATTATATCCCCCCCCTCTATTTACATGAAATGGTTTGGTCCAAAGCGAACGGCTTGCGAGTACGGTGACAATCCCCCCCCCTCTATTTACATGAAATGGTTTGGTCCAAAGCGAACGGCTTGCGGAGTTTGGTAAAGAAATCGCCATAGCATGCACAAACGCGCAGGAAAGCGAAAGAATCGCAAATTAGTTTTAATTAGTTTTAAAACATAGTTTAACGCCAACATAGCGGCAACATAGTTTGCCAACGTGAAATAAATGAATACGCTCTCAAATGTGCCGTCCGAGGCAGAGTGTGTTCGCCACGTTCGGCACACGCGATAGCTCGCTGCTCTCTGATTGGTTGAATCGTTTTTTGGACATAGCTCGGTAAGTACTTGTCCGATTAATATGAAACCTTGAAAAGGCACATCCTCGGGTCCCCAGCAATATACCTGGCAAGTTTAAAGACTACTCATGAAGGAAGTAGTGTAATAATGTTGCTTCTGGGACACCTCCGTTTAACATGGGAAATCCCTATCTAATGTCATTTACCCCCTTGTCTTTTTCAAAAATCATAAACACCTCTATTTCTCCCACCCTCATCTTTATGAACCTTTTGTCTGTAGTACCTATCCTTAATGTTGTTCATTAGACCACTCAAACACTACAAATATTTGTTTTCTCTTATAGACCTATCATCCTTCTTCTACATATCATCTGGCAGATTAATCTTTGACCCATTCACTTCCATATTAATTCTTTCCCTCCCTCATTGACCCTAAACACCTATATTTCTCTCACCCTGTTCTTTACGAACCTTCTAACCTTTTGACATGCTATCCTTATTCATTAGACCACTTAAACACCTGTGATCCTTCTGACCTTATGGACCTTTTAACCTTTTACTCTTAATATCACCTGGTGAATATAACCCACTCAAACAACGACCCTACAAATATTTGTTTATGCGTGGGAAATAATTTAATTCTCTTGCCACTCTCTTCACCATCTAATATATTAACAAAAAATATGTTTGAGTTTGGTTCTTTATTAAGATATTTTAACTGAGCTAAGATAAAATGGTAAACCTCCCTCAATGTTCTTGTTTGAGCACCTCCAGTGCCACATACCATTTTAAAATTAAAGTATATATTTTCCTGACAACCATCAAAGTTTTCCGTCCACTCAAAAATATTTCCATCTTTTTTACCCAATTCACCGGTATTTAAATTAATTCTCTTATTTGTTTTGTGAATTTTTTTACCAGTTGCCTTTTCAATTATACCTATTTGATATTTTTCACATTCATTATGTTTTCCATTTATATACCAAGGTTGATTACACCTCCACTCTTTAGTCTGGTTGATACTTGGTTCTATCATTTATATAATAGTAAAAAAGGCGGCGGTAGCCCGTTAAAATCCCCAACCCCCCCCCTTTTTAACTTATCACTTATATATATCTTATCACTTATATATATCTTATCACTTATGTATATCTTATCACTTATATATATCTTATCACTTATATATATATCTTATCACTTATATACTTATATAACCATAAGGGAGACTATCAATTCCATTTTCTAAAATAAACCTCTTATCATCAAAAGCCCCCAATGCTTTCTTATTTATCTCTTCTGAATATAATTGATGTTTATAACTTCTTATTCCATTAATCTTTCTAAACTCTTCTTTCTTTGTTGTTAAACAGTTATAATAATCCTTAAAGTTTATTGTTTCTTTAATAACATTTTTCTTTACACCTTTTAACTTCTTATCAGTCTTTTCAACGTTATTCACAATGTATTTATAAGCATAAGCCTTTGACCTCAATCCCACAAATTCACTCATAACATTTCCTCCTAATTCATCCTTGAACTTTCCAATCACCTTTTTATTTTTAGAAGAGAACAACTCACTCTCTGGACTGTAATTACTCGTGTCATAGATATTAATGTCTCTTTTCATGTCTGAATAAACATCGTTGGTATTAATTTTCAAAATAAAACTATCTGTATCCATATAAAGTAGATTAACATCATTTTGATATTTCTTCCTCAAGTTATTATAAAAGTAATCATACATTAATGACTTTGATAAATCAAGAATTGTTGTTCCAATATAAATAGGTTTGTTCATTTCAATACTCTCTTTAATCAAATGGATCGCACAAAAGTTCTCAGTAAAGACCTCAGCTCGAGTAAAACTCGGTCTATTAATTAATTTTGATGCTTGTTCCCAAGATGTTGATAGTCTGATATTTTGTCTTTTCCTCACATTCTCCATAGTCTTACCAAAGACCGCATTATTCATCAATTTATAAAAGTCTTTCTCAAAATCTGTTTTTGACTCTGTTCTTCTTTGTGTATTAAAATCAATGTACCCCTTTAACCAATGACTTTGATTGAACTTTAGAACCCTATGGATCTTCTCTACTCTTAGACCTTTTGATAAATATTGTCGCAAATTTCTTTGGTGTAGAACATAATTTTTCTTGTTATATAATGTAGTAAGTAATTTTTCTGTTGATTCACCTATATCAAACGATCGTTGATAATCACTCAACCATTCTTTCTTTGGACTTTCTTTCTCACAAGCAAATGGGAGATCTTTGTGTAGGTTATGGAGTTCCTCTGGATATTTTAAATCAATTTCAAAATAATAACCAACTTTTTCTTCATCCAATTCTTTTTGTGTAGAGATACATACATCTTGTAAAACGTTTTTGTAGTCTTTTTCCTTTACCCATCTAAGTTTTCCATAAGGAAGAGCCTGAGACATTGCCCAGCCATACAGGTTGTTCGCGTCATAGTACATCAAGTAAGAACTCTCTTTCGTTGGATCATAATTTGGAAGATATTTGTTATTTGCTTTTGCGTATCTACTCGAGCAGACTTGTGAAATTCCACCTCTTTTTGCCTTTTCAATCATCAAAAGCATATCAACATCGGTTATCAAATCCAAATCTTGTTTTGTCATTTTCAACATCGCACTCCAGGCCAATCCAGGTGCTGTGTAGTAGTGAGCAGGATCCAATCCATATCCAGTGCGACAAACAGATCTAAAGGCTTCAAATACATCGGCCAATAAAAGCACATCAGTTTTGAGATACAAATCGTGATACTCGCCAAGATTCTTGATGTTATATTTTTCCCAAACATTTTGTGCGTGTACATAATCTTTATCAGATATATGACTATTATTTAATTTGTTATAGAAATTTTCTTTTGAAGGAAGTTGTGTTTCATTGAATCTCTCAAATGAGTCCATATAGTCATAGGGGTAAATTCCCTTTTGTGTTAGAAAATCTTTATCTAAAAAATACTCTGAAAGACATGGAAACTCTTTTAGATTTTGAACCAAGTTAACCAATGGACTTGCCATGAATTTAAATGTATCAAGAAATCTGATATGAGTAATAGGAGATGTGTGAATTGTTTTTGTGAATGAAATGTATTTCTGATCCGTGTTTGGAATTGCTGAGATACTTCCAGAAGTCTTTGAGAGTTCCTTGATAAATAGATGTGTATCATAATGAGCGTTGTTATGAAGAAAGACAGGAATGAAAGAGGGGAGTTGATAATTAATATTACAACTTTGATGAGCCGGACCTCTATATTTACCAGTGAGATGACAATGGTCTCTAACCTTTAGACCTTTACCAATTTTCTCCTCACAAATATGACAGACATTGTTTTTTATAAATTCCCTTTTTTCTTTACTTGTTAAGGACATTGGTTTATTGGTTTCTCTCATTATCTTGGTTAATCGAACACAGTCTTTTTCTAGTCGTTTCACAAACTCCTCTGGGGTATTTGAGCCTCTATACATCTCTAACTTGTTATATTTATCACCAACGGATGATTTGATATAATAACAAAAACCACAAGGAGTATGTTTTTGATATTTATTTGTGTATGATTCTTTTGGATCTTGAGAAGCAGTATCAATTTTTTCTAAAATACTTTCAAAATCAGCATATATAACAAATGGATGTTTGATCTTTTTATTTTCATCTTTGAATGTGATCTTTGAGCCTTCTTTAGGCATATTGATTACCGTTGATTTATGTTCGCCACAATAATTTGAATGTTTATCTAATCTTTCTTGTGAATTGAAGAAGTTAAGACAACGCAAACAAATATATATTTTATTTGTTCTCTTACAGACTTGTGGTTTTATTAATTTAGCAATATCTTTGATGTATGTATAATGTGAATTTTCGTCTGAATTAAAATATAGAAGATTAATATGAGTTTGTTTACAATTGTCAGAAAGCTTTAAAACCTGAATGTTGTTTGTTTCTGTTAGACCATAAACATTAACTGATAAATTATTCATCTTTTCAAATTTAGGAATATCATTTAAAGTCATCGGAAACTTTAGATCTTTCGTATTTAATGTATTCTCATATTTTTTATAATGAGATACTCTTTCATCATGAAAATGTGGAGGATGTAAGTGTGCTAAAATAGACCAGAGAAAACATTTATTGTCTTTATTTTTGATATTGATAACTGCTTTTCTATTTTTGATAACACTGGGTAAATCAATGTAAGAAGAAGCTTTAAGAGGATCTGATTTAAGAATATGAATGTCTATGTAAATAATTTTTCCTATATTGAATCCACTTCCTACGATTGAATTATCCACATCTTGCTCTTGTTTAATAAGTTCATCATAGACTCCTGATGTTTTAAAATCTTGATATGAAGATATAAAGTGTGGCTCAGTTCTCATGTATGGTGCATCTATAACTCCTTCATCCTTTGTCATTTCTAATTTTACTCCCATATAAAATTTAAGTGGTTTCATTTCCTTTAGTGTTTTTTCAATCAACGTTTGAACAGCAGGTTTAACTATTTCTACAGCATCAACTATAGACTCTGGTTCAGGAGGTTTGAAGTTAAAGACTCTTATTTTAATATGTCCTTTGAATGCTCCATCAGAGTTTTTAGTTGTGATAAAATTTGATAAATGTAGATTTGTTTTAAGATGTATTTTGAAGCCTTTCTTGAGGATATTTTTATTACATGTAGAACAGTGTTTTGTTTCAGGTGGAAGAGGGGAAAGTTTGTTAAAAATGTTGTATGTATGTTTTGCGGTGAGAATATGTTGTTTATAATATTTTACTTCCTTCTCGCAAGTATCACAATAAACCATATTTATAGCGTGAGAAAACGTGGTGTTTTATATATATCACTGTGCTTAAAATAAAACACTTTTGAGCTTTACAGCTCCGTTTTATATATATCGCTGTGCTTAAACTAAAACACTTTTTCACTCAGAATCATCTAAGTCATAACTATCACATGAATACTCAGAATCATACTCAGAGTCATCAATAAAGCTACTCTCATAACTATCATTTGAGCACAAACTATTAGTATCATAACTATCATCTGTGTTCAATGAAATACTATCATCACCATCGTCCGAGTTCAATGAAATACTATCATCACTATCGTCCGAGTTCAATGAAATAGTAAAATCTTCACTGCTGTATTGACTCATATTTAATTAGCAGAAAAAACCTTTCCATCAATATCTATATACTTTCTTTCATTAACAGATTCAATCTCTACAATTTTTATATCAAAAGTTATCTTTAAATAATCTCTAACTATCATAGAACGAAATGACATTTCACCAGAAATATTAACATCATTCATTTTACTTAGATCTACACCCTTTGGATTATTAAAGAAAATACAAATGTCTCCTCTAGAATTATTAATGGTCTTATCATTCTTTTTCAAAGTATCGTGGTCAATCACTTTTTCAAGCTTTGAATAAATTGCCAGGAGTAGAGGAGAAACTTTTGTTAGATTTACTTTAATGGATGTCTTTCCAGGTATAGTTAGAGCTCTTCCTTTAAATGAAATAGAGGGGCTCATGTTATTTTCCATAACTGGTTTTACCCAAAAATTTCCATATTTATCTTTGTTCAATTTAACATCTTTGACATATTTTTCTATATCTTCCACCGAAGTAGAGATTGATTGAAATTTGTCTTTTGTGCTTTGAAACATTGTATTTATTAATGAATAAACTTGCGTTTAGTTTAAGTAAAAATTTACCACATAAATATGATAAGTTCTGAAGGATATTTAGAATTTCCAGACTCTCCATATGATAAATTAGAGAATTGTCCGGCTTGTGATAGAGTGGGGCTTAATGATGAGGATTCATATAAACAATGTTTATTCTGTGATTATATTCTAATTAATGATAATAAGAAATATAAAAAAACATATAACTCTTTTAAATTAGAACCAAAAATGAATTACTTTACAAGATTAATAAGAGAGATGAATGTTAAGCATTATGGTGATAATACACCATTTCTTACAAGGAAAGAGACTCTTTGTATTGAGGAAATGTATAAGGGTTTAATGATATTTATTATTCAAAATAATTTTAATGGAAATGTTAATACAAGATACTACATAAATAAAATAATGAATTATTTTGAAATTAAACCCGAACTCAGGATAAAATATAGAGTTTCTAAAATAGCTCAAAAAAAGTTGGATGACTTGTTTTCCAAATATATAAATGAATGATTTTTTACCCGTTTGGGAAAATAAGATAAAATTTAATAACCATAAAAACATTCCAAATTCATTGAGATGTCTAATAGTTGGTTCAAGCGGATGTGGGAAAACCTGTTTACTTTTAAAGATGCTCCTTGGTCCTAATTTTTTAGATTATGATAATTTAATAATTTTTACAAAGTCAAGTTTTCAACCCGAGTATCAACTACTCTCACAGGGTTTTAATGCAGGTCTTAAAAAGGAAGACATTATCGGTTTATTTAAACTTCAAAACAAACTGAATGATTATAATATTGAAGATATAATACAATTATTTTGTGATACACAGAAATCAAAATCGAAACCCATAACTTGTATTCTCAGTGATAATACGGATGATATACCTTCACCTCAAGATTTAGATAAATCAAAAAAGAACCTCGTCATCTTTGATGATTGTGTTAATGAGAGAAACCAAACAGTAATGGATAGCTACTATACAAGAGGGAGACATTCTTCTTGTAATTGTATATATCTTAGTCAATCATATTTTCAACTCCCTCGACGCTCAATAAGAAACAATGCCAATACTTTTATTTTATTTAAGTTAAATTCAATAGATGTAAATAATTTTTGGAGAGATAATTGCTCTACGTTATGTAGTAAAAAAGAATTTGAAAATTATATGAAACACACGATTGGAAAATATAATTATATTGTTGTGAAACAAGATGAGATACTAAATGATATTTTTCAATAAATAAATACAGAAAATGAATACCGAAGAAAGAGAAAGAAAGTTTAAGGAACATCAACAATTAGTTTCAAAAGTTGTTAAACAACAGGAAGAGATAAAGAAGAAACGGAGACAGAAACTAACTGGTGAAGAAGCCTTTGAAAGAAAACAAGAGAAATTCTTTAAACCACTTTTGAAAACTCAACACTCACCTACAGTTCCCACGGTAGAATTTACTCCGAAAAAACTTCAAATGCTCAAAGATTTTAGTCAGATAACAAAACAAGAACTTGGTGAATTAGAATATGATGACGAGGGATTATTTCGGAAACTTGAGGAGGTAAATCAACCCCCTAATTATGTTGTGGAAGCTCTTCAAAACAATGAATATTCGGCGGGTTCAAAAACCAGAGCAGGTCTCATTCCAACAGAAGAACCAGCAGTGTTTCATCTTGTGGAAGAAAAGGTATTGATATTTAATGATGAATTGATGTTCTTGAGTTCTACTCAACCAAATGTTAAATTAACTCCAAGATTAATGTTTCTTCTAACAAACCCCGGATTCAGCGGTTCAAAATATTTTGAGGAACCACTTGATATGGAAAGAGAGGAAGATAGGGTATATATTGAGTTGCTAAATGCACTTGATTATGGAGTTTCTGTTGCTGGTAAAAGTAAGAAGAATGAGAAGGAGAAACATATTATTGATGCTTTAAGTAAGCTTGGTTCGGGTGTTAGTTTTCTTCCAAATGACCCATCACAATTAGTTAATAGGCTATTATTGTTGTTAGGTAGTAAGAAGGCTGGAAACAACAATTGTTTTAATGAATCCTCAGCCATTTTAGATCAGTTGATGAATATGAAAATAATTAATAAATGTCAATACAAAGATATTTTATTAGATATTAAATAAGATGAGAAGCACAATTCTTAGTTTTAATTTCACAACGAGCGATTACACAGCTTCATTCCCTTACCCACTACAACTTGACCCCCTTACCTCATATGAGGCATCTTTATTGTCGATGGAAACTTATAATACCTTGTTTAATATCACAGAGAAAAACAGCAAGTTTAGTTATAATCCAGGAAGTGGATATAAAACTATAACTGTTTCACCTGGAGCTTACGAGATTTCTCAAATATCTTCAGAAGTCTCTCGCCTTATGAAAGAAAAAGGTGATGAACCAAAAAATATTGTAATAGATATTCAAAAACACACTTCAAAATCAACTATTAAACTTAAAAATAATTATAAAGTTGATTTCACGATTGAAAATTCGTTTAGAGAGCTATTGGGTTTCTCTTCAAAAAAGATTGAAAATAACGGGACGTTTTACAGTGATAATGTTATCCAAATATCCTCCGGTATAAATTCAGTATTAATTCATTGTGATTTGATTGATGGTGCTTATAACGATGGAATAAGAACAAATACAATATTTTCATTCAGTGCATACTCAACCCCGATTGGTTATAAATTTAATATGGAACCAAAAAATCTTGTCTATTTACCTGTGTCAGGAAAAACCATATACAGAGTAAATTTTAGGATAACCGACCAAGATAATCGTATGATATCCTTTAATGATGAAATTATATCCATCAGAATTCACCTACGTGAAGTTTTTCAATAAATAAATAATGGTTATTGTGAGAAAACACGAGTTGGGAAAATATAAAATAATTACAGGGGAGGGCATGTTCCTTTCACCAGACTATACAAGGTATGTGGGTAGAGGATACTATAAACCTAAGAGACAACGAGGTGTAGGTCATCAATTTCGAAATAAAGGAGATGGGATAATTGATACTCTAATGGGTATTGGTTCAACCATCCTTAAACATAAAGACCTAATTGGTTCAACTGCTTCTGCCGTGGGCTCCGTTGCGGGTGCTATAAAGAGTATAAAAGATGCTCAAAAGGAGTCTCATAAATTACAAGCAATCAAAGAAATAAAAAAAGGTAAAACTCAACTATCTTCACAAGAACGACAAAAAATCATTAAAATACTTGGGTCAGGGTTTCAACAATTTTAATGCTATATAAATACAAGTATGGAAGCGATTGATAGTATCTATGATTTGGATGATACGATTATCATTTCAAACTCCACTAAAAAGGAAGACTATTTTAAGGTAAATGCTATAACAGGAACAGACTGGAATTCAAACGGAACAAAAAGTTTTGAAATAAATAATCAACAAACTTACTTGAATATAGCTGATAGTTTCTTGCTGTGTAAATTTAAATTCACTAAGGCTGCGAATAATACTAATGCTACACTCGTAAATGATTTCTTCTGGAAAATGTTTGACAGTGTCCGCCTGTATATTGGAACACAAGAGGTTGAAGCGGTTGATTATGTCTCTGCTACATCTGAAATGATGAAATTTACACTATATTCGTTTAGTGATAGAATGGGTAAGGGAGCTGTTGAAGGTTTTATTCCTGATATGTCAACGGGTACAAACGCAGACCCTGGTTATAGTCAAAGGAAGTCAATGTATAATGATGAAACAAAAGCAGTGAATAGTTTTACCGTAGCAGTACCTCTTAAAGGTATATTTGGATTTTGCGATTATGATAAAGTTTTGTATGGTCTTAAAATTAGATTTCAACTACAAAGGAATGATAATGTAAATAGGTTGCTTTTTGGGGATGAAAATGCTTTTGGAGACAACAATAAATTTGTTATTAATGATTTGTGTTGGTATATCAGTGAATATACTCCTAATCTTAAAACGGAAGAGATGTTAAATAGAAGACTTAACTCAAAGAAACCGCTAAATGTATCATACCTTAAAAGAAGATGTCAACACGTTAAACTGGAACACACTACCTACACTTGGAATTTGGGTGTTCTTCAAGGAAAGCCACGATACCTCTGGCTCATTTTTAAAAAACCAGATGGAGAGGACGGTACTAATAAGAATAATGCGCTGAGTGATAATGCTAAGGTGAAACAACTTCGGGTTTCTCTTGATGGCACATTTTATCCACGAGATAGATTGGAAATTGATTGGGAAAAAAATGATTATGCGGAAGCCTACAAGTCCTACCAAAAGGTGTGTGAAAGTAATGGTAATAATGATCCTATTTTGGATATGGTTGCGTTTCAAAAACTTTATACAATCTACGCAATTGACCTGAGTTCTCAAAAGGAAACTATAAAGTCTAATCGAGTGGATACTTCTCTATACATTGAAAGAGGGGAGAGTGAAGAGGTTAATGCATATTGTTTGCTTTTGGAGGAAACAGAATTACAGATTAATACAGATAATGGTGTTATGATTAATATCACATAGGTTTTTTCTCATAAATAAATGGTTGGGGTATATGTTAATCAAATCAATCTTAATAAATTAACATCTTGTATTCAAAATCAAAAGCCTTGTATTATTAATGTTAATACAATTCAAAGAAAAGGAGCTGTAAGAATTGATGTTTTACTCACACACACACAAGTAAAAACACTAAATGATGTTGGATCACTTAAAATTAAAATGACGAAACCTATGTTAAAGAAATATTCAATAGATGAGTCAAGAGGAGGATTTCTCCCGTTTCTAATTCCTTTATTTGCTGGTTTAAGTGCGGCGGGAGCATTGACTGGTGGTATTTCAGCAGCGGTAAAAACTGCTAACGAAAGGAAGGCACAACTAAAAGCTCAAAAAGAATTGGAAAGACATAACAAGGAGTTGGAGAAACAAATTAGTGGAAGTGGTGTAATTGTAGATTTTGCTCAAAAACTTGAAAGTCTACCTGATAAAGCTAGATTGTTGGTTGGAGATATGCTTTCCTCTATCGCTCAAGCGGGTGTTAAACTAACTAAACGGGGTAATGGATTGTATCTTTCTCATAAATAAATGGATAAATGGTTTAAACAATTTGGAAAGAATACAACGTCAAATATAGAACTAGCTAAGTATTGTAAAACACTAAAAATTGATAATGTGGTTATTTGTATGAGAGATGAATTAATACATATAAATAAGAATACAAAGAATATTATTATGAATTTAGACACACAGAATGGTTCTCATTGGGTTTGTATTCATAATAGTCAGGATAAATATTATTTTGATAGTTATGGTATGCCACCACCTGTTGAAGTAATACAATTCTTACAGAATGGTGTTTATCAAACATTCCAAGTTCAAGAAATTAATTCTAAATGTTGTGGCCAATTATGTTTATATGTATTATTTCAACTCAACAATAATGAAAATTTTTATGATATCATTTTTTATCTAATATAAATGACCTATGTTGGAAAAGATGGTTCTATCTTTGGGAAATCCTCTCAGGATATTGATTTATCAAATTATTATACAAAGGCACAGGCTGAACGACAAAAATATAGTGTAAGTAAAAATATTAATATGAAGAATACTTATAAATTAATCAATTATCCAAACCCTACAGATGCGAATGACTTGATTAGATTCAGTGATTTATCACAATATATATCTTTAAAGAAAACAGCACGTTTTGTGAAACAAGTAAAATTTACAACCACAACACCTGGTTATACTGACCATACACCTTTCCTCATTGAATTTAACTACCTGCTTACAATTAAATTTTATAAAGAAGGACATTTAGTTAATATGCGAATTAATAAATGGGGGTATGATATGCCTGATTTAGGGTATAATTGGTCTTTTTCAATAAACATAGAAGACCTACATGATTTAAATCAGTCTCGTAAAGAAGAATATTATCCACTTGGTGAAGATAAGGATTTATGTGGAAGTACAATTAGTAAACAACAAATACGTGATTTTAAGAAAATAAAAATATATGATAGTATAGCGATGGTTCGCATGACAAAGAAGGAAGGTAATGAGATAAGGATAGAAAGCCGAGGAATACAAACCGATTTGGTAGTGGGAAGATGGGGTGGTATTACCTGTCATAATATTAATCTCACATATATTTCTGATACATAAATGGCAGGAAGAAGACTACAAGAGAATTATAATTTTTGTATTCAAGGATACCTACAAGAAAAGGGTGCTCGGTATTACATACCTTATGATTTGGAGCATATACATGGGAATTTTGTCATAAAAAACTGGCCTTATACTGATATTGTTAAACCCACAAATAGAGACTTGTTTAAAATATTAAATAAAAATGAACTTCTCAAAGTTATGAAATATAAAACTCTTTTAGAAATCGTCAACAAATCTTATTGGTATCCTATTATGAGAAAAATAATTATAGATACAAGAATATCTCAAAATCCAGATGAGTATATGTATAATATTCTTTGGGGTTTAAACTCAAGGGTAGCAAGGGATGAGGAAGGAGTTGAAGAAGAGAAGGAGGAAAGAGAGAAAAAGGAGAAGGAGGAAAGGGAGAGGGAGGAGAAGGAGGAGAGGGAGAAAAAGGAGGAGGAGAGGGAGAAAAAGGAGAAGGAGAAAAAGGAGGAGGAGAGGGAGAAAAAGGAGAAGGAGGAGAGGGAGAAAAAGGAGAAGGAGGAAAGGGAGAAAAAGGAGAAGGAGGAAAGGGAGAAAAGGGAGAAGGAGGAAAGGGAGAAAAGGGAGAAAAAGGAGAAGGAGGAGAGGGAGAAAATGGAGAAGGAGGAGAGGGAGAAAATGGAGGAGGAGGAGAGGGAGATGGAAATCAGTGAGATTCATAAAAGATTGAGTGTATTAAAGCAAATAAATCAATCTCAACGCACCGAAGAGGAAATTAAAGAATTAACAACTCTTATGAAGATAATGGTTTCAAAAATAAGAACGTCAATGTCTTCAATTTCAGAGATTTAAACGAGAAAGTGGTGAAGAAGAAGAAGAAGAAGAAGGAAAAGATTATGTGATTGATGATGTTGGTGCCATTGACTTTAGTTAGTTTTTATTTGTAAATAAATGGAGGAGAGAGTGAAGGCATTCCTTAGGATTCTTTATGTTTTAAAAATAAAGATTGAAATGTATATGTTGAAAACCAAAAAGGTTTTGATACTCTGTCGGAATTTTTCTGATAAATAAATATGAGTTATTGTCTCAAATGTAAAAAGAAAACTAAATCTAAAAATATCTCTTATGTTAAAGCTAAAAATAATAGAGTTTATCAAAAAGGAATATGTCAAGTATGTGGCTCTAAAAAGTGCCAATTCATCTCTCCTAAAAGAGGAGGAGACATACAAAAGTTTCTGTCAGGAAGTAAATTTACAACAACTGGAATTCCAGGGGAATTACACCTTCCAGGGTATTCTTTCTGTGGTCCAGGAACAAACTTGGATAAAAGATTAGATGAGGCTGACAATCCTAAACCTTGGTCTAAACCTACAAATAGGGTTGACGAAGTGTGTATGAAGCATGATATTGCTTATGGGAAAACCACTACGTTGACTGAAAAACATAAAGCCGACAGCGAAATGTTGTATAATTTGTCTTTGATACAAAATCCAACGTTGAGAGAGAAAGTTGATAGGTTTATTGTGAGAAATTTGATAAATGCTAAATTGAAACTTGGTCTTGGTTATTCCTCAAAAAACTATTAGGCTCTAATGATGCCATCAAGACTGAGGAGCTTTTGGCTGAAGAATTACACAAACCTATAATCACAAAGTTTAAAAGAAGGAAGGTTTATTCTAAATACACTGACCACATATGGTCCGCTGATTTAATTGAATTGAATAATGACAGGGGATACAGGTATGCTTTAACCGTTATTGATTTGAGGAGTAGATTTGCCTGGGTTGTCCCTTTAAAAAATAAAAGGGGTGATACTTTAATGTTAGCCTTTAAGCTAATATTTGATCGGGATAAAAGGAAACCAAAGAAGTTATGGACTGATGAGGGAACAGAGTTCTATAACAAAATATTCATGAAATTTCTTAAGGGGAAGGGTATTAAATTATACAGCACCTTTAATGAAGGAAAGGCAGTTGTTATTGAGCGTTTTAATCGTACTTTAAAAGAGAAATTATATAAAAAATTCACACAACTCGGTTCTCAAAAATGGGTGTATTTAATTCAGGATATTGTAGATAATTACAATAATACAGTTCATTCATCAACACAATCAAAACCATCAGAAACATTTACAAAATTAGAATATGAAAAGGAGATTAATTTGAGAAAGCCCAAGTTTAAAGTTGGTGATATTGTAAGGATATACAAATGGAAAAGCCATTTTGAGAAAGGTTATACACAAAAATGGACTAATGAATTATTTATAATCGTTGATGTAATGGCTACAAACCCTTGGACTTACAAATTAAATGATATAAATCGAGAAGAAATCTTGGGTTCATTTTACTCGCAAGAATTACAAAAAACAAAGCTAATAATTCATTAAACAACATTTCTATTCACCCCACCCATATTAGCTAATTTAATTCGTGGTAATAATAAAAAAAAATTAAATAAATAAAAAATCATAAGCCACGCCCACACCGACCCCGCCCACACAGACCCCGCCCACACAGACCCCGCCCACACAGACCCCGCCCACACAGACCCCGCCCACACAGACCACACCCATCATCCCCCACCCTCCGTGCACCCCCACCCTTGACCCTTCACCCCCCTCATCCCACCCCCACCTTCCCCACACACACAAGGGGAGGGGAGGGGTGGGATGAGGGGGGTGAAGGGTCTTTGGCAGGGGTGCACCTCCCCGTTCCCTCCTTTATTCTCTTTTTGTAATTAAGAATTAAATAATTGTAAACAAAACAAATATATATAAATATTGAAAACATTAAAATCTTTATATTATTAAAACATTTTTCTTGAGGTATACATTCAACTTCTCCCCAGCATAAGTCATCAATTTCTTCCCAACATAAGACAAAGGTAGTTTCAACAGCAGCAGATATCTTCAGGTTTGGAATCTCTTTCTGTCAAAGGCAAGAGGACAAGAGGGGAGAGAAAATATTACACACACACACACACACACATACACACATACACACATACACACACACACACACACACATACACACACACACACACACACACACACACACAAGGATATGAGGATATTGGGATACATACCTCTAAAAAATCGAGCTTTGTGTCCAAGTGGTCGAGTTGAAAATTTAGGGTACCACATGTTGACGGGAAATAACCACTCTTTGGAAAATCAAAATCGTCCCACTCCAAGCTTTGGTCTTCAAGGCTGCAAACAAAATAAGGAGAAATTACTATGTTGAAGTAAGCTTGACAAAACATCACACACACGCACACACACATACACACACATACACACACATACACATTCACACATACACATACACACACACATTCACAGATACATACACACACACACATACACACACGAACGCACACACAAACACATACACACATTCACAGATACATACACACACACACATACACACACACACACACACACACACACACACACACATTCATAGATACATACACACAAGAACACACACATACACATACACACACACATTCACAGATACATACACACACACATACACACACGAACACACACAAACACATACACACACGAACACACACACACACACACACACACACTAAGGCAGCGTCGTTTAACACAAATGTATTAATATTTAGTATCTTACCTTGCATATGAATCTTCCAAGAATGGTGAAACAGGCAAGTTGTTCAAGTTCATTTCGTTTTGCAACTCTTGAGATTCTGCAGTATTTTCATTCCAACCAGTTTGAAGTTCTGCCAGGATATTCGCATTGCTGTAAAGATAAAGGAATATTAAGTCATTTGTTGTATAATTAATCCCATACAAAGCTTTAAACACTTTAATTTTAAATGAAACTTACCTTGGTGAGTATTCTTCTTCTTTATCAGAGTAAAGGATGGAGTAGTAAGACATGTCGATCCCCAATGATCAAAATTGAATTGAACACGTTCTTTTATAATGAACAAAATGTATTTTCTTGAAATGACGACATGCAGTCATTTCGGGGAAGCCCTGAGCGTGTGTGAATAACAGGAAATAAGACAATGAAATCTTTCTGGGAAGTTATCCAAGTCATTGAAACAACGTCATTTCTCAAAAGCGAAGAATTAATAAAAAAAGGTTTGAGTATGGTGATGGAAGTTGGAGGAGAATTAAATTATTTCCCACGCATAAACAAATATTTGTAGGGTCGTTGTTTGAGTGGGCCATATTCACCAGATGATATTAAGAGTAAAAGGTTAAAAGGTCCATAAGGTCAGAAGGATCACAGGTGTTTAAGTGGTCTAATGAATAAGGATAGCATGTCAAAAGGTTAGAAGGTTCGTAAAGAAAAGGGTGAGAGAAATATAGGTGTTTAGGGGCAATGAGGGAGGGAAAGAATTAATATGGAAGTGAATGGGTCAATGTTTGAGTGGGTCAAAGATTAATCTGCCAGATGATATGTAGAAGAAGGATGATAGGTCTATAAGAGAAAACAAATATTTGTTTATGCGTGGTCTAATGAACAACATTAAGGATAGGTACTACAGACAAAAGGTTCATAAAGATGAGGGTGGGAGAAATAGAGGTGTTTATGATTTTTGAAAAAGACAAGGGGGTAAATGACATTAGATAGGGATTTCCCATGTTAAACGGAGGTGTCCCAGAAGCAACATTATTACACTACTTATATCGGACCCGTGGTTGTCGAGAAACAGCGGTCACAGACAAACAAACAA
The DNA here is from genome assembly GCF_964187855.1 of Myxine glutinosa. Classification (NCBI taxonomy): domain Eukaryota; kingdom Metazoa; phylum Chordata; class Myxini; order Myxiniformes; family Myxinidae; genus Myxine; species Myxine glutinosa. Next base: position 114,185,901 of record NC_136271.1, read on the forward strand.
ACAAACACACATACAGAGATTAATGGAATTATAGATAGATTACCGGCGGTGCGTTCCGTGACGTCACGGCTCACTTAATTGCAATTATCTCTGGGATTCCTTGGCCGAATCGTACCAACCTCTATATATATATAAAGCAGTAAAGTATGTTTGTTTGTCCTCTTATAACTCGAGAACTACTCATCGCAGAGAAAAACCAAAGGCATATTCGGAATCAGTACGTCTCAGAGCAACTACAGCACACCTTAAATTTTAAAAAACTTCGGGTTTTAAAATTAGCGTATTAGCGCAGAAACGCTTGCAGAAGAGGGAGGGAATCGAAGGGAGGGAGCGCAGCGCTCCCTCTAGCGCTTTGCAGCGCCAGCGCTTGTATTAGCGTATTTCGGAACGTTAATTTTTCAACCTCATTATTCGGAATCAGTACGTCCCAGAGAAACTTCGTAATGTTAATTTTTCAACTTCATCCGATTGACATGGGACCAATGGCATGTGACAGAGAGTGAAACATACATGCTACATTTATTTGACGACAATGAGTTCCGAC